>NW_014569656.1:274993-277630 GCF_001313835.1 Polistes canadensis
GAGAGAGAGAGAGAGAGAGAATGGAAGAGAATAAAACAAGAGAGCCGTGAAATACGAAACGTACGTGGCTACATAATGTTAGTAACCAGAGAAATAATTAGCTAAATTGGGAAGTAGATTTGCGAGTTTCATCGCGAGACAACGTTTCCAAACTTTTTGGATCACGCGAGAATAAATGTATACACGCACAAGTTAATTATTCGTTAGTAGACGTATATAGTTCTTCGGTTAGAGCAGAATCTAATATAATTTATCGACGTGAAAATAAATAAAATAACGTGAAGTGAAAAAAAATGTACTCTCCACGTTATTTCATTTTCGCTTGTAAGAAAAAGACCGTCGCAGTGTTCGATTCAATACAATTCAACTTGACTCGGCTCGAAGGGTGGTCTGATTAAATTCCTTAGAAAAAGTACGAAAGAGAAAAAAAGAGAACAACATCGAACCATAGACAAGATAAAGAAGATTTATGAGTTTTAACGTTTCTTCCAGTCGAAAATTTGATAAAATGAAACGGGTAAATAAATATCATTGCAAAAAGAAATATTATATGTGATTACAGTATTACATATAATCTCCTTTATTTCTTTCCTTTTTACATATTTTTATTTCCGTTCATAGTTAGTCACATTGTCAAAGATATTATCGATAATTGCATGCTCACAGTGTTAGAAAGAAAGTTTAAAGAGAGATAGGATCGATTAACATAGACGATACCTTTCATCTTGATCGACTAAATCGATGTAGGAAAATCCAATAATGGCAATCACACACGATTGTCAAGTAAAATCGTCTATGATTCAGTAATTTAACGGAGACCTATGGTAATCCTTTGTTTCTATCTCAGCTCTTCTCCAACAAAATCATGCGAGATAAGCTATTGTGTTCTAGGATACATATATCATCCAATACCTATCTTCCTCTCCCTCTCTCTCTCTCTCTCTCTCTCTCTCCTAAACTCGTACTTACAAGTTAAGGAGAACGCTGAAGAAATATCCTCTCTCTCTCTCTCTCCCTGAGGATCGCGATACAATACGAATTGACTGGAATCTTCTCGAATCTTCTCGATTAAATGCTATAACCACTATACCAGTGGCTCTCAGTCTCAACAATTAGAAACTACTTAATTTGTAATGTCTTTTCAAACAGGCGTCATCTTGCCAACCCCATGAATTTTATAATTGACTTAATAAAAGAACAAAATCCCACATATCAAATGTAATGAATTAAAGTCACCATAATTAACATATAAAGTTAAATAATAGATTCATGTGTTCTCTTTGAATTGAAATAGTTTATTATAGGGTATCCCTGAATGCTCAACCTACCATTATTCAATTTAGTTTTGTTTAGTCTTGTTTGAATATCCGTGAAGGAGCAAACACGTAGCCCTTAAGGGTACCTATATCCCAGGTTGGGAATCGCTGAATTATACCTATTGTTTCGCATAGGTCGTCGACTAGCACGAGCTACCCCTCTGTGTTAACTCACCACAAAGCATACACAGATTCAGGAAGCTCCTACATATACTCTAGGAGAGTGTAACGTGAAGTCTTGTAACCTGCTTCGTTGATCGTTGTTACGATGACGACCCTAAACGTGAAAGGATCTTCAAGCTCTTCGCGCACTAATTATTCTGTGCATCGACCTCGTTCTCAATCATCATTCATGTCTCTTCCGTTCATTAATAAATTCCTCGCTTAAATAACAATTTATCTATTCAAGCATAAATCTTATTATCGTATTTGTTGGAAAGATTTATAATAGGTATGGCAAATGTTATTTGATATTTTGTCGATAATTTAAACATAATAATCAAATGAGATATTTCAATCACAATATTTTAACTTTGATCGTCGAAATTTTATTTGAGAGAAAAAAAAAAAGAAAAAAACGAATACGAAAAGAAAATTGTAAGAATAAATCATAATATCGTAGACTTTTGAAGAATGTATTACGAATCTTGCTCTGATCTTTCTTTTCTTCGGGAGATTGCCCTAAGGGAAGAAAAGAAGCTAAAAGGGGATGTGAATTCGCGTAATCCGTACGAAAAGGAAGCCACGTTTTGGAGCGTTCGAGTGAGAGCTTGTAAGCTCTTCGGCAACGCATCTGCATCTCCCTTGGAGCTTACCCACGATGCTTAAGCTTTCAACGATCACCGGAGAACGGTGTGTGTCTGCTCTTCTGTTTTTCCTCGCGGTGGTCATAAGGCACGATCGCGAGCTTAAACTACCCGAGAATTCAGGACTTCATATTCAAACGTACTTTTGGACTTTTCTTATCTCGCACGAATTAATCTTACCTAACACACACACACACACACATTTCCAATTTTATTCAACGATCAATGTTTTCTTATCATACAATGATTTTCGAATAAAAATTGTAGAAAGACGGGATAACGTTTTTTCTTTTTTTTAAATTATATTAATCCAATATCGATAAAGCTTGTATAAAAAAGAAAAAAAAAAAAAAGAAAAGAAAATGTTAGAAAACAGTGTCGCGAAAAGTTTGCCTTTCTTTTTACCACGAAATACAAATATCGGTCGTGTATATCTAGTCGTAATTCGACGTGACTACCCTCTTTCTCTTTTTCCCTGTTCCCTTTTATTTCTTTTTTTTTTTTTTTTTTTTATT
>NW_014569656.1:277646-496376 GCF_001313835.1 Polistes canadensis
AAGTTTGCCTTTCTTTTTACCACGAAATACAAATATCGGTCGTGTATATCTAGTCGTAATTCGACGTGACTACCCTCTTTCTCTTTTTCCCTGTTGCTTTTTTTTTTTTTTTTTTTTTTTTTTTTTTTTTGAAGTGAAACTTCTTGTAGGAGGGTACTGAAAATTTTCAAGTCAAACAGAAAGTGAAAGGTTTTGAGGGGAGCGCGTTATTTGATTGGTGGGAGAAATATCGATCCGCCAATACTTGTGGTGGATATAAACAATTTAATATATTCATTGTATATAATAATTTAATAATTCTCAATAAAGTGTGTTACTAATATAAAAATTTAAGAAATTTCACTTCAGTCGCATGTGGGTCTCACGCGCTTTTATTTTATTCTCTTTCTTTCTTTTTTTCTTTTTTTTTGTTTCATTTTCCTTTAAAATAGGATCGAGTTTGTGGTTTAACTTCCTAACCGGACTTCCGTTGGTATCCGCTCGGCACGGTACTACATGGAAATCCGATTTAGTTCAATTTCTCTCTGCCAAAAGTATCGTCCAACTTTCTCGTCTGTCCTTTTTCATTTGTGGTTATCCATCCGAACGCCTACGAAACTTTTTCTCTTTTACTATTTAATCCGATCGACATGCAAGATCTCGGAAAGACACGAAAAAGAAATATTCCGAGAAATCTGAATTACGTCGAAGGGACATAGATATTTCATCCTATAATAATTTACGAACAAACAATATATATTTCAATCTTTATACAAAAATAAAAATAAAAATATATATTCTTTATCTTTATTCCCTTACAAAATCGCTATGTATATATAATATATATGAACAAGCGTAAGATGATCCATCAAATTCCGTGATCAAAACCTCGTGTCATTTTATCCAAAAAATGTTATTAAATAAATTCTCGACGATCCGGAAGTAATTAAAAATGACGAAGAGTACTATCGGACGTAATCTTTGGAGAATCTGCAAAAGCTTCGAGCCCTTTACTCGATTTCTAGTCACGTGACCCGAGTTATTTAATTATCTTGGGCCGCACGAACGCGACTTGTCAGCACTGGACGTGAAACGATTTGATTTAACCGTTCCAAGTCGATTTAGAGGGAGAAATCAGGATCGGGAGCGTGTGTCACGCGAGACGAGAGCTTGTAAATCATCCAATTAGGATAATCCATTCGCCATACCTCTATTTCTTTCTTTCTATCTCCTGTTATCTCGGATTTTGATATGATATCTTGGCCAAAAAATGTACCATTTCAATTCACATTATCTGGGAATAATAATCTTTAACATTTAAACAATGTTCTATATCGATTTTTACCGATCCTTCTCCTTTTTAATCTCCAAACACTTCCTTATTGCTATTTCAAAATGAAAATTTATATATTCCCAGGATCCAGGAATATAGAACAATCGAATCCGAATTCCATGGAAAACCAAGGGAAGATTCTTGGAAAATTCCATCCGAGCACACGCTTGAATTTCGAATTTAATCTTTGGCAAGGAGGTGGAGAAGAAAGAAGATTATAGAAGAAAAGGAAGAGAGGGGAGGGGAGGAAAACTAAAGAGCTAAGTTTACTGGTCGTTGTCCTAAGGGAACACTGTGATCTCGGTGAAGAGTAGACTTTAATAAAAGGATATGATTCAAGGAAAATGGAAGAAAGAAGAAGGAAGATTGGAGCCCAAGAGAGAAAAACCTATCCCAGAGCTTGTTTCGCGTGTCCTCGGCTTAAACGGATGCTTCTGTTAACCTCTGATCCTCTTCTCCCCTCTCTCCGCTTATTCTTTTATTTTTTATTTTTCCTGTCCTTTGAGAAGGCCTTTTGAAAAATATTTCAAATGAATTTTTCATAATAGATCCTTTTCTTATGAAATAATACCAATGACCGCAACGTGCTTTCCCATCGCTTCATTAATTAATCATGGTTTTAGATGAAACAAGAGGGAACAACTGGACAACGGTTATCTACCCCTAGGCAGTCATTGCCATCCACCCTTCGACCTTTCAGCTTTCAAATTTAACAAACTCGATGTATTTTCACTATCCTTTGCTGGTCCCATTAATAAGAGATATCAAGTTACAAGCTACTTTATAAAGCACCCTTTTAAATACTTTGTTAGAGATCATGCCAATTTAATTTTTCTTTTTCAATGACTTTGTTTTTACTTTTTTATCATTCGAATTATTGTTTTATTTGTTTAATTTATTTGAATGTTTCTTTATATAAACATATCTTAAGAATTGAAAAATATTCAAAAAGAAAAAATAGAGACGAATTGAAAGAGAGAAAATAATTTGACTCAAGTTCGATAATAATAGACGAATAGAAAAGAAGTAGGATAATACCGATGGGAACTTAATAATATTCCAAGGACACAGTGGTACCATTACCTTTAAGAGCATACCTAGTCATTCTAAAGTACCACGAATCTTCTTTCTCCACTCGCAATTGCACGAAACATATTGCAGTTAGTAATAGTAGTAGTTGTAATAGATGTAGTAATCGGGAGAGTCAAGAAAGGACACACGAATAAAAAAGTAAAGAATTACAAGTTCCCTACAATTCTGGTAATCACTTCAGAAGAAGTTAAGGGTGAGTAGGATTTCGCTCTACTAGCTTTTCCCTTCTTTACAAACTTTTACTTACACTCGAATAATTTCTTTTACTCTCTTGGAAAAATATCGACTAAGTTTGTTAATTTGTTAATTTCGCTCGTATTTATTTAAAATCGGAAATAAATGTATTGTTCCGAGTTTTTAATTTATAAAAATAAAAACAAATGTGTTAAATTATTGTCTTATTCCCCACTAAAAAAAGACCGGGTTAAAAGAAAAAATGATGCATGATTCATCATCGTACTAGGAATACTCTCGAGTAAAGACATTTTTAAGCACGTATAAGTCCCGATTCCCTCGAAGTAGAGATTTTTTTTGAGAAACTCTTATCTCAACCACACACGAGGGCCACTAAACTGTTTCTGGCTGACATAAACATTAACACATGGCCGAAGAGAAAAGCAGAGAAAGAAGGAGAAAAAAGAATTTCTCGTTTGGAAGGAAGGGTGAGCAAGTAAAATAGGATTCTATTTTTATGGCCATGAATTACTACCTATTCTTCAAAAAAGAGAACAAGAGAGAGAAAAAAAAATCGATCTCGAAAGGTTCTCGTTAAATTTAATCCAATGATACGTTCCTATTCAAAATCGAACAAAGGAGGAACTTCATTCTTCAAGTCTGATCAATTCAAAAAGAGAGAAAAAGAAAGAGAGAGAGAGAGAGAGAGAAAGAGACAAGGTATTTCATGGTGCACAAATAATTCCAAGTATCAAAGTATCTCTCTCTAATTTAATAAATAATATATTTTTCTCAATATTATCAGATGACCATAAAGAATTATTTCTGCATCAATCAAACAATAATCATCATTGAATAAAAAAAACATTGAGCATAATTACCCGTTCCCTTTTTTGCATAACATGATCTTATTTTTTATTGGCCAGGTGGCTCGTCATCGTACTAACGACACGTTCATTTGTACTCGAACATGTTCTATCTCTCTCTCTCTCTCTCTCTCTCTCTCTCTCTCTTTCTCTCTTTGATTTTGTCGAATATTGGCGTAGTATATCCGGGCTGAGACATCAAAGAGAAACGCTCGGGGCTTGTTAGCATGGCCAACCTTAGAGCCATATCGATGTAGTTAGCGGCCTATGTAGAAAGATATATATGGGAGAAAGAGAGAGAGAGAGAGAGAGAGAGAGAAATTGAAGTGCACAGGGTTTCTCGCGCACGCGTATATCGTTAAAGAGAAAGAGAAGGAAAGAGAGAGAGAGAGAAAGGAAGAGAAAGAGAAAGAGAGAGAGAGAGAGAGAGAGAGAGAGAGAGAGAGAGAGGGATAGTGAATAAACCAGGAATCAAGGAAAAGCGTACAGGTGCTCTCACAAAGTGGCACCGATGTGTCATGAAGGCCGGATGAACGTTGCTCGCCAGCTGCCGCCATTTCTCTCAAATGACATCAATTTATCGTCCAACTTTACGCGTCTGTTCTTCTTTCTTTCTTTCTTTCTTCTTGTCCTTTTTTTTCTTTTTTTTTCTTGTCCCTTTTCTTTTTTTTCCATTTTTTCTCTCCGTTGGTTGGAGGTGCCATAGATCAAAATCATTTTTTATTAACTTAGTTCTCATACATTATTTATCAAATATATACGTATGTATTAGATAGTAACAATTTTGTTATTTCTTTTTCCTTTCCGAGATAGATGGTTTCTCTTCTAATTGATGGATTTGATTATCCTACTTTTTATTTCCTTTATTTTCTCGCATAATTAACGTGTTTCGTGTTTGTATTATTTATTTGTTTGACCTATAATAAAATGATAACAAGTTGAATTTTTTACAGTTGATATCCATGTGATTCAATTGAAGTATAATGCAGTTTAGTTAAAATTATATTATAAAAAAGATTGACATTGAATGTTGAAGATAATTGTAATTTTCAACGTGCTTTGTGTGCGATGCATGCATACATGCATGCATGCATCTTATGTATAATAATGAAATCAATGAGTAGTGAAAACCTGGAAAGGAAAGAGGTCATATATAAAGTTCATGAAATACCTCGGTAAACCTTTATAATTGGAAAAGGGAAAGAAACGCATAAGCGTGCCTTTTAATTGCATTATCATATACAGACTATTTCTTTTCTTCAAACTTTTTGCATTTCCTTTCGTTGCGTTGCATCGTCGGTTCGAATGAAAAAACGAAAATGAACGAGTTATTTTTCCTCGCGTATACACCATTATCCTAGCAAAGTATAGAGTCCTTTTGGCAACAAAGAAACGGTAATGGAAAATTTTTGTCGAGTAAGTGACACATTGCTATTAACTTTTGTCAGCATTGTAAATTCATTCTTTTTCTCCTTTTTCGTTTTTATTATATTTTGTTTGATTTATTTCAATATTAATGTATACATTTCTCAATTAATTATTTTATTATATTATATATAGATACTCTTCATCATTTGCATTGGCAAATCACATAATTCGAATGACAAATAAAAATAGAGAGAAAGATAAAGAGGGTGGATTGTTAGAGTTTTAGAAAGAAGAAAAAATATGGTCAAGCAGCAATAATAAAACAAAATGAAGTCGTAAAAGTTAGGTATTTTTAATGGCTCTTACATAGCCGAGAACAGGTGTTGCCGACGAAAAGAGGTAAGCTATGACGCAGGTTTGACGCACGTAATGTTCTCAACCTTTTTTTTATCGATCGAACGCGTTAAACGCGTAACTGATTGTGAGTTTCTATGTGTGCGAATAAGTACATACGGGTTCGCGTAATAAAATAAATCTAATAATCCGATGTGCATAAAATCAACTATAAGGTAATCGATAGATTCTACTTTATTTTCAGTACAACTCGAATATATTCCAAGGTCAATTAAAAAGCGGTCATTTTATTGAACAAAACAATCTAATAACTACATATATGCATATACCGCATAACTGCATTTATGCATACGTGCATGCATGCATGAATACACGTACGAAATAGACTATAAGATAAACGATAGGCTCTTATTGTTCGATATACCAACAAACGGTGTTGTATTGTGTGTTAAGCTTCGAATAGGAACAACATTGGACTAGGTAGAGAAAAATGCTTCGAGTCGAGTATACGTATAAGTACATATGTATATATGTATGTATAGGTAGAACGTAACCAGTGGGTTCACCCTTTTCTTCTTATTGTTAGTTGACCGTGGGTGCATCGATAGTGGGCTACCTTTTCCTCTTCCCTTTCCTTTCCTTTCCTTTCCTTCCCCTTTCTTCTCTTCATACTATTCCAACCGGTCTGTTGCGACTCCGCACGCTTTTGCTAAAGTACCTTCCAAGCAAGCATTCATAGCTTACAACCAATGTTCGTTACGCTACGAGCAATAGTAGTAGTAGTAGTAGTAGTAGTAGTAGTAGTAGTAGTAAAACTCTTACTAGAGTCGAGCTAGACCACTTGTTGCTGACTGCTTCTACAAACGATTAAAGTCTCTAGGCCTACCTAAGGATTCTACCGTTGCTTTTGCTGTTACTGTTTATTTTTATTATTCTTCCTTATACTCTTGATATTTCTACTTCTCTAGTTCGTGCCACTATTGTAACTCTGACTACATCGTCAGTTCCTAGTAGGTACTTGTACTTATCAATACTCCTTTCCCACGGAACGAACGATGCATAAGGTTGCATCGAGTCAGTCTATGCTACGTAATTATGTCATCGTCCATCGGACTTTTCTCGCGTGACTTCTTTTCCTATCTGAGTGTTCGTTGATAATCTTCTCTGATTGCACGAATTATTTGCGTCTTTCTAGTCTCTCGAGAAATTTGTTCATAGGATTTTCCTATGCAACGGTTATTCTTATTCGTCCGTATCGACTAAATACAACGAACACAACCACCCTGGAGACCCAGTTTCACGTCCCTGTCCCTTTAATTTTAAAGTTATTTACTTCGATGCTTATACGTACGTGCATACTTACATAATTACCACCATAAATGTATGTAGGCTATATCACGCATTATTAAACTTTACAAGACAGAAGCCCTAAGCCTTTTAAAAGGGTGAAGTTAAATCATTTGTCGCTAACTACTTGTACGACCGATCAAAGTCTCCGTTTCTACTTCGCTTGGCACGCGTGTCCGTGTTTCAAACGCTTCCTTCTTCGCAGTTTCTAACGTTCTTTATTTCTGAAAAGAGATTTACCTTTCGAAATGCATGCTATACACCATGTTTAACACGATGTACAACATGCACGAGCAAACGACCTTTGAGAATAACGATTTAAACTTTGCCATTGTAATTGCGATCAAAAATTCGAAGCCTTCTGTGTTATTTCTAATCAATTTTTTGTTTCAAAAATAAAAATGTAACATTGACTAATACTTTGAATATTTCCAAAATATTTTCAACGAAACAAGCGGTTACGATTATTACGAAATAAAAATCAAATTCTCATCGAGATTTATCGACAACCGGACGAGAAGGAGGCGTTTTAACCGGTTCGAATACGACTTTTACTTTTCATCAATTTGATGTAACCTGCCCGAATTCTTTATGAAATATATCGGTCATGGATCCTATCGTTTCTAAAACATCCTTCTGTTATCCTTAATATCAATTTCTTCATTTGTCGTCCATACATCTACGTTTCAAGTACACGCACTCTAGTTTATTTTTTATTTCACGTTAAAATTATCAATTATTATAAAAGAAAAAATAATATATATGACACGTTTTACTTATAATACCATAAATTGAAGAGCCTAGTAAAGTTGTAAAAAAAAAAAAACAAAAAAAAATAAAAATAATAAAAAAAGGAAAAGAGAGAAAAAAATAATGGAGCACTAAAAGACGTGTGTTAAGAGGACTGGAAATGATAGAGGGCTGTGTTAGAGGGGTGAGACAAGAGGGAGGAAAAAGGACAAGCATATACGGAAGAGGCAAAAGAAGGGAAAGGGATGTTGGATAGTAAAAGCCAGCAGGTAGCTAGGAAGCTAGCACCAAAGCAACATTTTCTTATGTTACGGGCCACTATAAAAGTGGAATGACTACGTTAAGAAATTTTATGGGTCACTGCTCTTATTCTTTCTTTCTCTTTCTTTTTCTTTTTCTTTTTCTTTTTCTTTTTCTTTTTCTATTGTCATGACACAATTATAGTCTTTCATTGAATCTATCCTTTTGTAATATCCAATTCGAGAGAGAGATAAACGCGATAATTTGTTTTAATCGATCGAAATTATAAACGCAATTAATAAAAAGTAGATAATTATTTTATTAATGAAATGTAAAAGAAAGAAAAGCACAATTAAAATTTATTGATGCATCGTATAATAACTTTTTAAAAAAGAGAGAAAAGAATTAATGAGAGAGAAATGGGAAATTAATGAGGTTTGTGGGTGAATACTTTGTTTCAAAAAAGATTGGAATATTATTGATAAAATTAATGAATGAATTTAATAATAATGAAATAAAAAATATTGTTGTATTAATGGAGAGAAGGAAAAAATTTAGATCGATCGATAATAACGTAGAATAATTTGCAGAAAATTGACAAAGGGGTGAGAGTGGGAGTGGGGAAGATGAAATGAGATCAATGGGGAGTTTGGTGATGCATTCATTTTATAAAACGAGTCCCTTAGAATTGACTGGTAATAATTTGCATATCGCGTGAGAGCGACAGATGTCCGATTTTCGGGCCTTTGCCACTTTCGTTAGCTTACCCTCTCTCTCTCTCTCTCTCTCTCTCTCCCTCTTCCTCTCCCTCTCCCTTAATCATCTTTATTTCTCTCTCACTTTTTTTTCTTTTTTTTTATTCAAATTCTATCTCGTGGAATAACCATAGACCCCTCGCGGAGAGAAGCCACCGAGAGAGAAAATCAGGTCGACCCTTGCACGTACTTTTCCTTATTCCCTTCCCTCTTTTTCTTTGCCGCAAGGGAGCCACCAGGACCATAATTTCAAAATGACGCGTCTCTTCCGCGACGATTTTTTATCCTCCACCTTCTTCGTGATATAAAAAAAAAAAAAAGAAAATAAAAAACAAAAAGGAAAGAAATAAAAAAGATAAAGATAAAAAGAATAAGAGGGAGGGAAATAAAAAAAATGCGAGTGGAATATGGGAGGGGGGGGGGTAAAACGAAAGAAAACGAGGCAGAAAGGTTTCTTCTTTTTTTTTTGTTTTATATTTACTTTTTTCTTCCTCTTTTTCGTTAGACATTATTTTTCTACCAGTTATTAATATATAAAATAAATGGTTATATTCACTCTCTGTGTAATTAATTGGTAAGAATAATTTATCGTATCTCACGTTTGGAAGTATAATGATAAAATAAATATTTAGATTCATGGATAAAAGTAAAAAGCTTGGTTAAATGTGAGATAGCCAAAGCGATAACACGTTCCGTTTGCAATATAGGTACCGTCAGATATGGAAGGACGGCTCGTTTCCTAGGATTAGAAGATCTCTCGTGGGATGTGACCCAATCGTTGGCTCTGCATCATGCATCCTCGGATAATGCAATTAGATCTCTCTCCCTGTCTATATAAACTACGTATATAGTCAAAGTAGAAGTGTATCTTCGTATGCATCACAAGTTTTCGAACCAACGTTTCTACTTTTTCCTTATTTTCCAATAATTTTATAAACCCATTCATAATATTTCTAATTATAATAGATTAAACTAGATTAACAGTTATTAGCTGTGATCCGAAAAATCGATTACTCCTTTGTTAAATATTTTAGGATAATTTTGGATGCACATTGTAAATCTACGAGCTTAGATTTTTCATGCTATGAGACTAACACGAGAGGAAAAGATGAACTGTTTGAAAAAAGTCAAAATAATTATTGTATGAAATTGGTCAGAAACTTGTGGCCCACTCTGTATATATAGGAACTGCGTTTGAACGTTTTACTCGGGATGGTTCGCAGTCACGAAGGAATCTGGTCCCGGGTTTGTCGAGCGCAAAGCAGAGGTCATAGAGGTCAAGGCAGTGAGGGCGTTCACCAGAATTATTCTCCTCTTTTCTTCCTCTCTTTCTCTCTTTCTCTTCCTTGGAACGGTTCACTTCCTTCCATGCTCGAATAGTTCTTCCTCTTTGAAAATTTCACGTTCCGTGTATTTTAGAAAATCATCGAGAATTCATAATAAATATAGTTAGTTTTTTTGTCATTTTAAAATATTTCCCAATATAAAAATTCTCAAATTCGATAATAAATATAATCGTAGCTTCGCAAATTCGTGATATCAAAAAATTGTCTGATTGATCTAACAGACCAAATTCCTTCTCAGTTTGACGATAGTCGAAATCGATTATGTTTGATGGAGTAGATGTTTCCGCGATCGGATAAAAGTATATTTGGTAAGCAGGTAATCTGTGATTATGTTTCGATTTGGATAATTATTATAACCGAGTTTCTAATTGGTCACAAGCCGAACGTCCATTTAATTATGCAACCATAAGCGGCCACAATTTAATTACAATCTAGTAATGTAGAATAGGAGAATAGGAGAGGAAATACAGAAATTAATATCCTCCGGCAACATTACGAATACATACATGTGTAATATATAAACTTATCATCATCATATATATATTTATATATATACACTTTTTATTATATACATACACTTGCATATATATCTGCGTACTCGTGTAAGCAAAGATTCTATAATATATATTTCAGTATAACGTAACGCTTAATATAATACACGTGAAATTTAATATTTGTTTCGAATTAAATTCTAATCGATCGCTTTTCCAATTTACTCGAACTATTATTCTAAATCATTTCTTGTTTAATTTTATTGATCTTTTCTGTCCCGTTTTATTTAGGAGGGGATTTTTTTGTTTCTTTAATTGAAAAGAAAAAAAAGAAACGTTTACTTTATATCAAGGTAGCAGCTTAGCTTTTCCAATCGCGGTTTTCATAAAAGAAGGATGACTGGGTATATTTCCTGAAAGGAAATTGCACGATTTTAATTCGCGACTGTTTTCTCTTTCCCTCTCTCTCCCTCTCTCTCCCTCTCTCTCTATATTTCTGTCTGTCTTGTTCTTTATCTTTTCAAAAAAAGAAGCAAAAGAGGATAGAAAGATAAAGAATTGGTAGAACGTTTATTTTTAAGAAGAAACTAGAAGATATCTTTTTTCCGCGATAATAATTTCCTTTCCAATCTCACCGACGACGACTTATTTGTAGTTCCCTTAAATAAACTTCTCTGATAAAAGAACGATTGTATGTGTGTGTGTGTGTGTGTGTGCAAGAAAAGAAAAAGAAAAATAGTTCTTGAAGGAGAGAAAAATGATTTTAAAATTCTACCTTAAAGGCGATCCAACTTTATCCTGCGTGATTTAATTTTTTTTTCTTTATTTATTTTATTTTTATACCCATCTTCTCCTTTTTTTCTCTGGGATTTCATTTAGAAATGGCTGCGTCATCTCGAAAAAAAGAAAATATATGATTGGAAAGATGTTCAGTCGAAATCGATGAGAAGAAAAAAAAAAGAGAGGGAGAGAGAGAGAGAGAGAGAAGGAAGATAGAGGTAATCCTTCGTCCTTTTAGGGCTCACCCTTCGATAACGATTCGCTTTTCGCTTATCTTTTCTAAGAAGAAAAATTCTATGGCGTTTCCTTCCTTTTTCTCTTCTTCTTTTTCTTTTTTCTCTTTTTTTTCTTCTTCTTCTTTCTTTGATTCGTTGGACTTGGGAACCCTTTTAGGGTGTGTACGTCGAATCTTCAACTAAAGTTCTGTTGTATGTGTGTGAATAAAAAAAAAAAGGGTGTTCCAGCCAGAATAACTCTCAAATTCGTGATGAAGTAAAGTAAATGTGAGGTGAAAATAAGGGATGGCATGGAAAGGAACAAAAATCGAAGATTCCGGGTACTACGCCACGCGCGTAAATTCGAGAGGGTGATTTCTACCCCAAAAAAAGAAACCACCAGCAGCTCTTCTTCCTCTTCTTTTTTCTGTCTTCCTGTCTCCGTCTAACTTTTTTCGACCCTTTGAAATCCTTATTGATGATATACCTTCCTTTACCTATTTCAAGGTCCTATTTTTATATCCTAGATTAAAAGAAATATGTAGAGAATATCATCTTCCTTTACATTTGAATATTATTCTCTGTCAAATTACTCCAAAAGAATTTTATTATTTTATGAATGAATTCCGCACAGAAGAGTTTATACCAATTGAAATCTTATAAGAAAGAATCTTATATGCTTGTAATGTGTGCTTGTCATTTTTATGAATATCTTTCAAATATACGAAGGGATTTTTGCTTTCATTATTTATATTTCACAAAACCACCAAAATATGTTATGTATGAAATGAAAAGTATATTACAAAAAATTGTATTATAAATAAAATAAAATTTTGAAAATTGACGCAATATTATAAAACGAACGTTTACAATAGACAATTGTAACACATACTATCTGTATCGAGTTGGTGGCAGTGAATTTTATTTAAATAATTCATTCGACATTGGAGACTGATATAAGCCACAAACCCCGGAGTATTATCGGAGTATACAACGTCGACAAGATGGATGATAGATGAACGTATGTATCTACGTTCCACTCGTTTTCCTCGTAAATTCGATGCTTGTCGCACTGGAATTAATTTGAATAATCTACATTTTGCGCTAGAAACTTCCGTATAAAGGCAAACGATGTTATGCCTGAACAACGTTCAACGAAAAACCGTATTCACATAAACGCACACGCTCACGCACCCATACGTAAATGTAAACTATACATCCATTGATAAACGATTAATGAGCTCTTTAATACGATATTAATTGACTAATTAATATGTCAAGTAATTATGCACGTCAATATTATCTATCTAAACTTTAAAGTGATCAATTTAACATTATTTATCAAAAATCAGCGATCTAATTGATTTAAAGATATATTTATATTATAAAATAAAAGTAATCAATTTTTTTTTTATTTAATTATTTTTCCTGAATATTATTATACGAGTTAATAATCTATGATAATGATCTAGATCATTAATATAGATATTATAATAAATGCATATACATTTTGTTTGTAAAAAATATATATAATCTCGTATCGATGATAGATATAATTTGTATAAATTGTTATCTTAATTGTTTTCATAAATAACGCATAATCACATACTCGCGTCAATAATGGTATCACGTAACCTTTCTCAACGCCTCGTTGTAGCTCGACTAACGTTAATTAAAGGTCGAAGAAATAGCGTTTGAAAGACAATAGGAATCTTGGTAAGGTGCGAGGGAATAATAATTATTCGCTTTAACGAAGCGCGATTAAACGTTCCACCTCGGGACATTGCTAAACTCCGAACGTGTGTTGTTTTTACAAATAATAATACTAATAACATCTAATACTTTCTAGCGTGTTGCTCGCACCGTGTTATATTCATATGTATATATGTATTATCTAGCTGTGCAACCATTACGATTATGAATATTTCTTTCCTTATTTTTTTCTATTTTTTTTCTATTTTTTTCTATTTTTTTTTTTCTACGCAATCTTTTCTATCTTCCGTTATCTAATCCCGTTAAATGTTTTCTCTTTTACAAATTCCAAACAATTTGAAGCTAATTTCCTATTTGATAAAATTGCCATACAAATATCAAGAATATTATCGTTAATAATTTACCACGAAATGCTTAAAATGCTGGAAATATTTCAATTAATATAATCCTTATCTCTCATTATCGTTATTCCATTACAATAAACACAGCGATTCGTTATCGATGAACTTTAAAACGCAATTTATAAGAGAAATTCAATTGGGAAATGTTATTTCTCAAGAATAGAGATTGAGAAAAGGGTTTACCAGAAGGAAGAAAAATATAATGTACATATTTATCCATTGCGTTTGTGAATTAGCAATCTGTGAGAACTGGTTCGTACGGTTTACGTTAAATAGATGTATAACAAAGTATAGAATGGGCCTTTTGAGCTTGTAATTTAATAAGCTGAACTTGTAGTTTCGCCACACACACACACAACTAAAATATAAATAAAAAAGAACTTAAAACATTTTTAAGAACTCTCGTAATACATTTCTGTAAATTAGAAATAAAAGTTTCTTCTATATGCATTATATTGTTTTGCACCGAATTGCAGAACATCGTAAACATTGATATCACAACGAATTTCGTGCTTTTGAATATTTTCTTTTCCCTCTTTTGTTTATTTTTCATTTTGTTTCTTTACTTTATGTGTTTTTTTTTTTTTTCGTACTTTTTATTTTCTTTTTTGTTGACGACAGAAGATCCGCAGCCGATCGTATCGATATATCAATCGAAAACGATAGTTATAGCTTCGATATGATATGAAGTTACTTTTTCCGTATGGATTTACGCTCGATTCATAGATATTGAGAGAGAGAGAGAGAGACAAAGAGAGAAAAAAAAAAGAAAAAGAGAGAGCATTCATTAAAATTACCATCGATGTATATTGTCCCCCCCGTGTATAGAGGGGGAAACGAAACGAACGATAAATCCGTAGAATCGTTAATCGTCATTTTTCATAATAACATTTTGTATTTTTAAGAAATGCACATCATTTATATAATAGCCTTATATTAGGACCTTTCTTCATACTTTGCCTAAATAGCATTAGTCATTCTATAGGATGCCTAGGGAAATTATATAATAATTCTCATATTTCATACATTTGCCAGTAATATGTATAATAGTTGTGCCAAGGTAGATAAAGCACTGAACAATACTTAGCCCGTTATTTATTTATCGTATTTTATCTTTTGCCCATCTCTCAAAGAGTTGAAAATTGCGAGGAAACTATGCGCGTAATTCTCGACGTTTTGCGTCGCGACGTCGACGTCGGCGTTGGCGTTGGCGTCGTTGTCGTTGTCGTTGTCGAGTTTCTAGTCGCTTTCATTTCTATGACTCATAAATTAATTACAAACTCTTTAGAAAAGCACAACTCGCTGAAGCGTGACTCAAAGAAGGAAAGACGTGCCAGCAAATCTTTTTTTTTTCCTCCCTCTCTCTCTCTCTCTCTCTCTCCCTCTTTATTTTATTCCTTATTTTTTATTTATTTTGAGCCCGACGATGCTTCGTTTGCAACCCTCGTTAAAGTATATACAAAAAATATGCAAATAATATATAAGAAGACAAAATAATCCTATCACAGGAGTGTTTCGTTTTAATTTAAAAGCTTAAAAGCAACTTTAAAATCTTTGGAAAAGTAGACAAGATTTTTCGATTTAAAAAAAAGCATACTACTTTGTTCTCATTATGCGACAAAAATAAAACAAACAAATCGTTAAAAATGAACGATTTTCTAAATTATTAAAGTCACTAAAATGATCGTGTTATCGATGTATAACACACATATACACGTGGACATTGATTAAAGTAGCAGAAAACAAACACATACATATTTATAAGATCTTGGAAGAGAGTTGAGCATTTCAAAATCCAAAGAGTCATGAATTTTTCTTCTATACCTACACTATCGCATTAGCAACCTGATCGACGTAGGCAAAGAGGGCCAATGTTACTCACCCACTTACACTTATGTAACATTGTATCGCCTACATGGACACGTCTGACGTGTCAGAGCGCACGTCGTGCACTATATTTGCATACTCGGTCCACTCCACGCGGAATCGCGGCCTCTTATGTACTGACAGAAAGTGAGATAGAGAGACAGAGAGAAAGGAGGTGGAGGAGGAGGAGGAGGAGGAGAAGGAGGACTTAACGAACGTGGCACGAATGAATAATTTACGGTCCACGATGTATAGCGTCTTACGGAACGCCACCGTTAAACCTACACTTATGTATTACATACATGCATTTATACATATCGGTACATACGTATGCAGTAATATATCCATACATAGAAACATATAACATACGCATATATTTTAATGAAATACATATATACATACGAATACATAGGTGCATTTAATATTTGCATAAAGGTACATACAGAGATGAAATGTGTATGAATATACATACGTATAGAGTAAGAGAGAGAGAGAGAGAGAGAGAGAGAGAGGGAAGAGATAAATACGTAAAGATTGGTATATACATATATATATGTACATATATGTATAGAAAGGTATATTTAATCGTCTTGGTACTCTAACGATGTGACCTTAACTCTCTCTCTCCCTCTCTCTGTCCCTGTCCACGTATCTTCTCTCGACGACATAATAAATAATTTCTCTCTCTCTCTCTCTTTCTCTCTCTCGTGTGGTATTCAGCTCGCGAACGAGGAAGAGGAGAGTCAAGAAATTATTGGTGAGCTTAATGATGAATGAATCTTTGAATATACATATCGGCTTTCTCTTTACCTCACCCATCCCTTTCCCTATTTTTTTTTTTTTTTTTTTTTTTTTTTTTTTTTTTTTTTTTTTTTTTTCCAACGTTAATTACGAGTACTAACGTAACATAAATACACTCAATTACTTGGTACTTCTAAAGACAGAGATAAAGATTAGTATCATAGATTTGAGNTCTCTCTCTCTCTCTTTCTCTCTCTCGTGTGGTATTCAGCTCGCGAACGAGGAAGAGGAGAGTCAAGAAATTATTGGTGAGCTTAATGATGAATTAATCTTAGCATAAACAAATCGGCTTACTCTTTTCATCACCCATCCCTTTCCCTTTTTTTTTTTTTTTTTTTTTTCTATTTTTTATTTTTATTTCTTCTTTATCCAACGTTAATTACGAGTACTAACGTAACATAAATACACTCAATTACTTGGTACTTCTAAAGACAGAGATAAAGATTAGTATCATAGATTTGAGAGAACATACCAGTCGTTTCTAGGAATTTTTCTAACGATCAATAAATTTAATATACGAGTTTCAGATTACGGATTAATAATATCTCTTCTCGATTAGTTATCCCCGACTAGATTTCAATATAGTAAAACAAATAAATACGTTTATTCTATCATCCTCGTCTTTTTCGTTATCTTAAGGGAATGTTTAACAAACTCGCATACGTAGCAGGAAACGTTTGTTTATTTTGTAAGACTAGATAAAAAAGGAAAATTGTTTGCACGAGTTCGACCTAACTTCACGTGAAATTGGCCTTGGTATAAGTAATTTCTGACTTTTTTTTTCTTTACGACGAGTATACTTTGGCCATATTTTTACCGACTAGTGCGTTCTCTTTCTATCTTTATCTCTGTTCCTTTTTTTTTTTTTATCTTTTCACATTGAATTCCCATAAAAATTCTCGACAACAATAACCATCGATAGATTTACGACGAAACTGCATTACGTTATATACGTATTTATACAGATACATAGATAGAAGAATACATGCGAAGATAGGTCGAGGTTTCAAGATACGTACGTGTTCCGGAACTTTATCTCTGCTTTTATCTTCGTGTCAAAGAGATAGCAATAAAACCCTGAACTTCGTCCCTAAGAATTTATTCATATGCTCGGGACACAATCATTTTTTTTGAAAATAAATAAAAATATTTTATTGCGAGTGTCGAGAGTCAATAATTATCTGTAACGAAAAAAAAAATTTCTATGATTAAAATTTACATAGGTGTATCGTATATCAGATAACAATTATTATTAATAAATAATATAAAATTTTGTTTTGTTAAAAAAATGATGTAAGAAATATATTAACCCAGTTCGATATTTGAAAAGGCTTATAGTACTCACCGAGACGAATAAAAAATATCTATTTTACGTGGGCCCTAAAATCAAGTAGCATTTCGTCGTGGTATATGCTCTTCTGTTGCATAATAAAAGAGTAGGGAAAGTTAAGAGCGCAAAGAGGGATGAGAGTGAACTGGGGTTGTCAGTTAGGGGTTTGTGAAATAAGCATCCTTATTTCTCTATGGTTTTACTAGGATTTCGTATCTTACCCTTATTCCCACTCGCGCATTTACGCGAGATTATTCTACCAGTTTGATAGAAGAAAGCAAAAAAGAAAGAAAGAGAGAGAGAGAGAGAAATGATATCCCTCTTACTTAGATGACAAATGCAAAGAAGATATTTGAAAAAGGATGCTTGCAAAAATGTAGATTTTTATTATTGTTCGTCTTTTAGTTAGATCTAACCTTTGATCTTAATCCTAAGATTTTTCTTACCAATACTTGGAACATCGTATTCTTTTTTTTTTTGTATACGTTGCAATTAATATATTATTATATTTGTGTTTGAAAACGTTGAAAAATGAATGCCGGCAACAAATACATATCGGATTGTTGAGCAATAAAATAACGATATTCACGTGGTACAAGATTTTTCTTTTATATTTTGTCGTAGACCGGAAAGAAACGCAATGAATTCTTCACAGAAACAGAACGTGAGTAAAAGAAAGAAAGGGAAGTAAGCTTACATAAGCTGTTACCAAAACGTGGATGCTTGACTCGTAATACGAGAGGCATATCTTTCCAAAGCTTTTGAAAATAATCCTAATGGTAGTGACGTCAGACTAGTAGCGAGTGGAAATTCAGAAAGTAATGTGGACTTCTTAACGAGAAGGTGAGGCAAAGCGTTAGGAAAGCAAAAGATAGAGAGAGGGAAGGGGGGGGGGTTAATGCATTTTAAATGGAACGAATTCTCTCGGTAGATGCATTCGCCGAAGGATCGAGAAGATGTTGGTACTTCGAGAGAATCTCGAAAGTAAGCCAAGTGTAACTAAACCTCTTTTTAAATCCTCCTGCTTACTTGTCGACTGTATCTTATGCCTCTTCTTATTCTTCTATGCTTTTCACAAAGTTTTAAATAAAAGTATTCTTTTTCTTGAATAATCTATAAATGTAGAAATGTGTTATCGATTATCAAAGTTATGGTCTAGGGTCGACGTTAAGAACTAAAGGGTTTATTAGGAAGTTCTGTAACTGACAAGTATCTACTCTTTTATCATGTAAAATAAAAGGAAGTCTCAATAAAAAAAAAATGATCCTACTCATCGTCACGCAAGGATTTTCCTCGAAGTTTACTAGAGCACCACTTTTCTTTATCCACTTGGTAAGTTTATTCTATTGTACGGAGTCAATGCAAGAGTGTACCGGAACGAGACGTTGTCTCTTCTCGTTCTTACGAGTTAATCGCCATTCTTTCGATGCAAACAATGGTTCAAACAAAGTTCAAACAAAATTAGACGAAGATTTAAAAAACGGTAAAAGATAGAGAACGTAATGAGAGAAATAAAAGTATGAAAATAAGTAAGAGAAGTATAGAAAATTTGTCGTTAATTAAATACACGTTTTCGCCATAAGAAAGTACGTGATCCTCGTAAAAAGATTGTATTAACCTTTGAATCGCATCAAAGAGATTAGAAGCAAGTTAGATCAAAACGATTCAGTATTATAGAAGATTTCAGTAGTACGTGTCGTTGTATAGTCGGGCAATCTTCCTTAGTCGCGCAAGAGAAACTATCTTTTATGTTCTTATGCATTCGAACTTGTTTTCTCAACGATACCGAGCATAAACGTAAAACGAAGTGTTCCGAGTCCTTATCGAATCGAAATTTCCTTTTCTCGGTAAATGCGCGGGTGTAAAGATTTTAAGATATTTATTCAAGAAGAATAAACATTGAATATATATTTTAGATTAAATTCATTTAATAAACGTTATAAAGCATAATAAGTATTTTTGATCGTAGATCGATTATAAAGATAACTACCGTATGATTTTCCAATTAGAAGCATATGAAGATCTTTAAAATAGATTATAGAATATTCTGTAGTGAATAGAAGATAAAGGAATAATCAAAGGTAATTAGGAAATAGGAGGAAAGACATAAAGATGGTAGGATGGGGATAGAGAAAGAAATAGAAGGTAACGTCGACCGACTGGAAGTTTAACGAACTCGAACAAAGAGAAAACGTTCTCTCGTTGGATAAGGGACGAGGATTGACGAATAGGGTGCTGCTACCATTGCAAAATGGAAGGAGTGCACGTACTATACACCTTCCATCCTTCTCTTTCTCTCAGTTTCCCTTGTACGCTCGCTAACTCTCGCTCCCTCGCGTGTATTACCGGAGAGAACCACCCCCATAACACTCTACCCCTTGGTGCTGTATCGATCCATCGCCATGCCGGCTTCGTACCAAACCACCCCTCATTCGAAGCAACCCCTCTCCAATTCCCCGTGCCTACCAGAAACTTCGGCACGTCGCGTGGCGGCGAGAATCGAACAAAGGAAGCGTAAACCCGACAAAGAGAGCCCAACCAGCCCGATTTTCCTTTCTTTCTTTCTTTCTATCTTTCCTCACCGTAAACGTCCACCGTAAACGTCCACCCTAAACATCCACCCTCTCCTATTTCTTTTTGCAACTTGGAAAGTATCCTTCCTTCCAACAATTTTCCTCCTTTCTTTTCCAAATATGATTTTCGATGGGAAAGTATCTGACCAAATCGAATCAAAAACTTTGACTTTTCTTCTATCATATTTTTCTTTTTCTTCTTCCCCGTGATCAGAGTAAAAGGCAGAACGTTTATTGTTGAAGTTCTTCTAATGTTCATTATTTCGTTCAGAGTAAGAAAGAGAGAGAGAGAGAGACAAAGAGAAAATTTATCCTAGATATGTTATTATTTATTTTTTAATAAAGATTTTTTTATTGAAAATATTTCATCAAGAAGAAAGAACGTATTGGATTCGTGATTCGTAGTAGTTTTATTTGTCTATTTTTTTCCATTTCGGGTTCCCCATGATCCGGACCATCATTGTCCTCCCATGAGAGTCCCCTCGACGCGTCATGGGAATTCTCGCGATTATTCGTCCTTACTTTTATGCGTAGTGTGCCAACCAACACCACCCTCCTTTTTCCAGCTCACTCGATAACCGAGAATAATAAGGGGAAAAGTTATCGAGGTCGCGTTCGCGGATTTACGATTAAATGTAAATCTCATTCTATGGGCTGCGCGTGTGCACACATGCGTGTCAACATATCAAATAATATTTCAGAAAGAAAGACAAAGAAAAATGATATCATCGAGATATTACGATATAATTTAGTGTTGAAAAAGATAAGATAAGATAATTAAATTAAAACGAACATGACGTAGATATATATATATATCTATATATTTTTTTTGGGTTGGTTGTTCCTACTTTTTTTTAATAAGTTAACTGTAATATCGAATAAAAACGTATTCGCATGTTTAGGTTTCTTCATCCACTTACCGAGTTGGAGCTTTTACCGCGAAACGAAATGATTTTGGTCGAACCGATTTCATAGTAGATAATTACACGGTACGCCTGTACACCGCTATTTCCCGCTTGTTAAAGGTAAACCGCAAATTACGAAGCACCGCCGCGATTCCACGGAAGCATTTCTCTTTCATTAAAAGCCTTCGACTTCGATTAAAAGGTAAAAGAATGTTTAGGAGGAAACAAATAAAAAATAAACTTCGATACAAATTCTTTCTTTTTAACCAACTACTATCTCCGATACTTCTCTCTCTCTCTCTCTTTCTATTTCTGTGGAAAATAATAATACTCAGAAATATAGGTAATATTTCTAATTTCCGGAATATTTGTTTTCCCTTTTGTTTAGAATTCATTTGATCTGATTCTTTCTTTTTTTTTTTTTTTTTTTTAATATCATCATCCTTACTTGGCGTAGGAGTTCAGAGATTAACCGTTTGCACTGGAAAGGTTATTACAATGTACAAAATAACAGGTCATTCTATTGCAGCCCACTTATACATAGGAAAACTGCTCTTCTATTATTATATTCGAAAAAACTACATGAACGTTTAAGAGAGTATGCGTAAAACACTCCTACACATATGACAACATTTCATAGTGATTTTAGGCAACTTATGAAAAATGTAAAAGACCCGTCGACCGACTTAAAAGCAAACCATTCGTGAGAAGGTATCATACTCGGTTGGTTTACGATCATACTTCTCGTCATCGACAATGCATCCTCTTATTATATGTTTATGATACCTCAAATATTCCTTAATCTTTAGACACGTAGTGTATACAACTATACATATGTATAAGAAGCGAAAATACATTAATCATCGAAGTATTATCGATAAGACACACGATTTTGAAAATCGATCTATCCGCTCGTATGATCAATTATGGATCTTATCTCGAACTTCCATGAAACGTGGCGATACTTAGGCTAAATACCGTATTGATAACGTTTATATATATCTTTTACTATCTATATACTTTTGAAAATTGTAAGAACGGAGCTATATACAAGGAGGACGATCGAGATAGGCGTTTGCGTCGAATTTGTGTTGTTGAAAATGAGTTAATGTAGAGTACGATAATTATTCACAAGGGCGGCGGTGATGTTCTTAAGTTTGATTTAAGTACGTGTGATTTTATAAAGAAACAAATGGAATTAATAGTTCTCTTTGATGTTTTTATTTTCATTACGAAGCTTCGTTGTTTTAAATTTTTTGTTTAAGATCGTGAAATATTGTGTTGTGGTGGATTGCATTAACAGTAAAGAAAACAAGTCAGATCCAGCGAATCGACGCGCTCTCTAGTGGCAATAGAAATCGTCCTTTCATTGTGAATATTGTAGCCACATTTATAACACAACGTTCGTCCTCCTTGTATACTGGCTCCATGATTGTAAAGAAGAAAAATATATGTAGGAATTTTGGTTCTTATTTTTGTTCTTTTAGTTAAAAACGAATTCCCTCCATGGATCGTATATTTTATAGGGTAGTTTTGAAAAAAGGGGATAGAAATTGGTAAAAGTTAATAGATTTTTCGTTATTATTAATCGGGTCAATTAATCGAGTCAATTAATCGAGTGCCTCGAGCATACACTCATATGCACGCACATATATATATATATCCCACATACGCGCGCTCGCATTAGATGGCTCTTAATCATTCTGCCTCGCCTACCATGAAACGAATGAAATTATCTCGCAACGTAATCCGTCGGTGCGCAACGAATTATGCAATTAATCCAGATTGACTTTAAATCGAATCGTCGTCGGACGACGCGCGAGCTCATTTTTAAATCGAAACGCGTTCCCTCCATTACGAATGATCATCTTCCTTTCATCCTATTTATATACATAAATAAATATACCGGGTGCCTCGCGATCTAATTATCAACGTATTTCGATTTTTGTCATCAAGTAATGTACGATTATTTTATACTACATTATGTTTTATTCGATAATTTAAACCCGACAGAGAACCGTGAGTGTTACGTGCGTAGAAAGAAATAAATAACATAGAGTCTAACCAATACGTTTCATATGTTTAAACTGAGCAGCCGAGTTCTAGGGAAATACGATAAGCCGAGATAACGCGTTAAACATGTCTATACTTCGATTTTGATCTTGTCAGTTACGCCCAGTACGTCGCACGCTACTCTCATAAAACGTTAGCAATCGTTTAACGTTAGATAATAAACTTTGAAACTTGGAAGTGTAGAAAAGCACGAGGAGAAATCTCATTGCAGAAAATATATATTAAAAATAAGAAGCGTTATCTTATCGATTAATCAACGAAACAAAATGCCAGGTATATATATACATATATATATTGTATTGTATGTATATATATATATATATAACATATATTGTAAAATATATGTATATATTATATACATATATATATACTATTTGAAATATTTCTAATTCCGTTTAAACAAGCCTGATTTATATTCTAACTAATTTTCACGCGACTAATAAAGTACGCATCATTTTATATTTTTGACTCGTATTTTGACACCTATAGCAAATTGTAATTCAGATAAATCTTATCTAGATTCGATATCTCTATCGCGATATATGTTCTTGTAAATAACTTATTATTAAAACGTAAAAATGTTCTATCAATAGAATAAGAAACTTCTCGAAAAATCTCAAACATTGGGACGAAAAAACATAATTAAAAATAATACACCATCATTCTTTGTGATTTTAGGATATAAATGGGTTCCTTATCATCACGGTATGAGATGTTACTGGCAACCAAATATGATTACTATTGGCAGAGATTTAGATGGTATGAATCTTGTGGTTGGTCGTGCCAGACACCATGGCGATGTTTTACCAGCTAAAGTAAAACCAGATCACAGTGTTGCTTATGTCTCTTACGATGGGGGTGAACATATGAAACATGAATATGAGGTAAATCAAAAATCTAAATACTCCATTGATATTTTACTTAAAAATTGTCAACACCGTCAGAGTTGTTAAAAGTAGTTTTAAATCTGTAAATGTTGATTTTACGAACAAAGACGTAGAATTTCTTCGTGGAATAATTATGCTAATGATTTCACGCATAAACATAAAATCCTCTGTTTGCCGTAATACTTTGGAGTATCAGCAAAGAAGAGAGAATCATGACTAATTAACGCTATAGCCATGTATAATAATTTATTTGTTCTGGCACGATATTAAAAAGGATTAGCTAATAAACTTTGGTACAAATTGTATATACGTATATATTCTAAAGTATATAACTATATCAACTAATATTCCTTATCTCTTTACTCGAGAGACTAACGAATCGATTAGAGCAAGTATAGGCCACTCGGAAAGAATATTTCTAAACAAAGTTTAATAATCCTCTTTGTCTATTCTCTATCGATTAGATTTTAATGACAGCGGAGTTCAAATGGATTCCTGCGAGTCATGGACATGTACCCGAGGATGCCGTTGAAGCTGGTAGGACAGTTGATGGCGAAGTTCTATTCGTTGGTCGTACTTATCACAATGGTGTCCCTTGCGTTGGCAAGGTAATTTCTATATTCTTATATATTACCTTGTCTCTCCCATAAGTTCCTTCCTTACTTTTTTTTTCATTGCGAAATCAATAGACGATATTTATTGTTTAATAAACAATAGATAGTTCCAAACAAATGACCAAAATGCGCACTTTCCTCCATTGCATTCTCTTGAACCTTTCACCATGCTAGACTCCATTTATTTTTTGGTCTATTTTAGGTGCAAAGAAGTCATGGGGTTTTGTATATACCTTTCAACGGACAGGAAGTTCCTTACAGGCAATACGAAGTCCTCGTTCAAAATTGATTTTATCGGCAATTTCATTGCTTTGGATTATTTTAAACGAAATAGATCAAAATCGTACTTAACTCGAAAGTTGTCTTTTTCATAATAGAAAACTCTTAAGAAAGAAGATGGTTGTTCTTTGCAATATATACAACGATCGTCGTCGCGTTATCTGCTTTTGGCAAGGAACTTCTAACGACGTGCTTAGTATGCGAAGAAAAGTCATTTATCATCCCCTTTCTCTTCGAATGAAAACGATCTCTGTGTTTCGTTTCTGGGATACACTCGATCGAGTGTACGACGAGGATGACTATTAAATTTGCTTCCACTTTAATCGTGTACTTTGAAACCGTTGTTAAATCTTCCATTAAATTATTCGTTCAAGGTATACACAGATCATTTTTAAGGAACATACTGCCTTGATTATGTATTACGTCTATTAAATAATTCATGAATATTTGTTTAATAATGAAGACAAATAAAGCGATTAGAAAAATAATTCGAATAAGATGTATTGTATACAAAATTTGGAAGAAAATTCAATCGAAAAGAAACACCATCGATCTATTCGCGATAAAAAAATCGACGAATACATACAAATATAAATCTGGCTTGCGTGGGATTTACTTTTCATTCTCACTCACTCTCTCTCTCTCTCTCTCTCTCTCTCTTTTTCTCGTTCGTTTCTTTGTTCCAGACCGTTCTCTTCGCGATAATTCAAAAAAACTTTGGCAAAAAGTAATATAATGGAAGAAAGGAGAGCAACCGGTGGTCGTTTTCTCAGAGTACACCCGTTACGTGTTGGGCACGTGGCCGTTGCGGCATTACAACTCCCATGGACGGCACGTGGCCAGCCGGCAATTCCCCCCTCCTACCCCTTTATCCACCCCGTTACTACCGTCATGGACACGTTCGTAGGGTGAACGAAAGATAAGAAAGATAGAAAAGGAGAAGGGCAACGTAACTAGAAGAAAGAAAGAAAACAGTAAGAGGGAAAGGGAATAAGCTTTGGTAAGAATAGTTGAACGTTGTTCATGCTATTTAATATTTTGATCGAAGTGAGATGCTTCCTTTCCATGAAGAAAGAAAGAGAGAGAGAGAGTGAGAGAAGGGAGAAGGTGGTAAGGGGGTGATGTCCACGTGCAGACGATCCGTTCCCTTTTGATTAATTTTGGTACGGATCGTCGCTCGGTACGTGGATGATTTTCAACAAAGGAAAATGCGCGTTGGAAAAAAGGGGGAGGTGGTGAATGAGTATGAGAGAAAGAAAAACGGGAGGAGGAAGAGAGAGGGGGGGGGTAAAAAAATGGCAACAGCTGGCACTGAGACGAGAATCTACGTAGGACAATGAACAACAACCCTCGTCCCACCCAATTCCCTCCCCTTTTTTAGACACTGGGGGTATATATTGTACATATATATATGCATGCGTATATATACATGTATATTATATTAGGAACAAGAACACTGCTACCCTTCTTACTTTTACTTCGAAATCGTTTCTAACTCGTTTCCCGATTGAACGATTTGCCCGAAGGCAGTACCAGAGTGATTATTCTCGAATGCAATTGTGAACGAGAAAATGAGATAGAAGACCAGGGAGAGATTTATAAAAAGGGTTTTATCGATTCATTTTAACTTTCATTTCTTTTCTTCATTTGTAAATATATTATAATATATTGGATATTTAATTCGAGACAAAAAGAAGTACGCTTGTTTCGCTATTAACATTTATATATATATATATTTTTTTTTTGTATCTTTTGTAAATAATATTTTGTCGCGGGGGAAAAAGTATAATGTAAAAAGGCGTTGTTGTTAAATGGGAACAAAATTGTTTGAAAAAATAACGTGACAGGCAATTTCGGCACGGCAGATATCCGTTCACCGTATTCACGGTGTGGAAGACAAAAGTGGATATGAACTAGCACCACGCGGATTTAATAAACGCGTTGCATCCGTGGCGCATCCGTGGTGCATCCGTGGCGCATCCGTGGCGCGTATACCGTCGGAAAATAATCCGCATACACGCGATTGTCTTTTCATTCGCCATTCCATCTCGCTCGAAACGCATATCATCCTACATTTTATCCGTGTATGCATATATATATGTATATCGAAATCCTCGTTTATTGCGATTTCCTCTGGACACACGTCGATTCGTCACCATCGATAAACGACTATGACGACGAACGGAATTACGCGCTCGCGCGCACCATTGCCGGTCAACCCTTTTCTCGCACCCACACACACACACACACGTTTATCTGGATAGATAATCTGCATCGAGAATACAGCAAATGCTTCTCTGTCTCGTTGAAATTCCGACAGTTCGGTACTACTCTCTCGACAAAAATAATCACTTCTTCGAGATGAAGATCGGACAATATTTTTTTTCGAGGATTAAATATTTAAAAAAAAAAAAAATGAAAGAAAAAAGAATGAGAAGAGAGAAAAAAGGTTATCTAAAAATGGTGTAAAACGTTTAGAAATTAGTTTTAAATATAAATCACGCGTAAACGTAAATAATATATTATTTACTAACTCGTTTTGAGATTATATTATTATAACAAAATAAAAAAAAACAAAAAACAAATAGAGAAGGAGTATGCATATCTAGAAATGTAACATTTTATCAGCACGGTAGTAGTTCGATTAGAAAAACTTTGACACGAGATTGGTAGAACGAAAGAATTTATTTAGGGAATACGGGGCCCACTCGAATCTAGACGGTCCATATGGTGCAAGAGACACGAAATCCAGAAGCAGAATCGGGATATTCGAAAAGAGAGAAGGAGAGAGAACAAGAGAAAGAGGGAGAGAGAGGAAGAGGACAGCTGCTCACTCGAGTCAATTCAAATAATTTCGCAGCTGCTGTTGCTGTTTCTTCTCTTGTCCTGTTAGCATCGGTACTGTTTTCCATCTTGTGGATATAACACCTCTTTCATTCTAAAGCTTTCACGTAAATTGTAACTTACGAATAAAAGCTCCCATGATTTTATTGAATCCTTATTGTACGGAAAAATACACGAACACTAATAGAAATAGGAAAACCTTAAAAGGTAAATTTTTTAAATCCATTTTTCTTCTTATTCTTTTTGCATGGCGAATAGGGGTATTACTTTGATTCGACTCGCGTTAAAACTCACGCAGGATTTTCTTTACAGGGGGGAGGAAGGGGAACGATTATTCGAGTAAAATTGAATGTTTCCTACGCACGTTCTTATTTTTTTGTCTTATTTTCTTCTACGCTCTCAAACGGATAAAACAAAATAAATAGATAGAGATAGATAGATAGAATATTATTATTTAAAAAAGGAGTCATTTCCTATAATATCACGTGTTAATAATTAATTATATTACGATATATATATGTCCGCGCAACTCAGTAGGTTTTTGTTAAAATAAATACCCTCGCTTAGTTAAAACCCGAATAATCGGCTCACCGAAAAATCGGCACATTTTAAATTTATTTTCATAATTTCTTTATATATATATATATATATTTACGTAAGTACTTATTTATACAAATAGATAGAGAGATATATAGATAGATAGATAAAAAGAAAGAGATAGAAAGAGAGGTTCCCCGGAGACCTGTAGGTTTTTATTAAAGTAACCATACTCACTTAGTTGCCAACCAAAAAATCCGCACTTATTTGCCAACCCAATAAAACGAACAGGTTCCTCTCGTTGAGAATAGAATTTTTCCTTGGTATTCGAAGAGACCCAATTCATGGGGCCTGCTCATTTTGGACCCTCCCCTTTTTTATGAGGCTTCTCGTTGGTCTCCCTTAATACACGTATATGCATGCTACTATCTGCCACGCTCTAATTTCTCTCTCTCTCTCTCTCTCTCTCTCTCTCTCTCTCTCTCTCTCTCTCTGTCTTTTTTTTTTCTGTAGAGCACATATGCATACTTATATGTGTATATACACATAGGATATGTCCGAGTTGCAGCTGCCTGACGCACGGGCCTCCTCGTGCCATCTGCCATAAGTAGAGAGGCTATGCGTACACGCCTCCATCGCAGGACCCCAAGGTCCTTAATGGCTTCACGACAATACAGGGTGTACCAAAATTTAACGAATAATCTACCAACAACTTTTTCTTCTTTATACATCTCCCCAGCTTTATTATTCTATTCGAATCTACAGTTTCATTCTTTCTATGGTAACTTTACACCAACTTACGCGTGTTTCCACGAAAATGAGAATTCGTTGGTTCGATGGAAAGATGATTAAGTATCATATTTAATATATCAACGAAGAGAAAATTCGTGTAATAATTAATTGGATTCGCGAGAAAGATTAATTATTGTCTATTGAAAAATCATAAAGAATATCGTGACACGCGTTAGTTCGCGATATTATTAGATCGGCAGAACGAATCGATTAGGCTCGTCCGATCATAGTGCATACAGATATATTAAAAATAAAGAGAGAGGATTGGACAGGATTTCTTTTACTCTCTCTCTCTCTCTCTCTCGGATGAAATAAAAGTGGACACACCCGAGCAATTTTTAAAAGAGGGAATCGAAGGGAAGGGAAGGGAAGGGGGTGGGAGAGGCTGCTGCAAAAGGTTTAACAATAGCGAATCTAATGTTATACGTGACCTAAATAAGGTAAAATAAAGAATGAATTTTTGTATGGGGATTCTCTCTTAGTAGAAAAGAAGAGAGAGAGAGAGAGAGAGAGAGAGAGAGAGAGAGAACAAGTATCCGTATAAAAATTAACATAACGAGTGCAAAAGCTGAGCGAAAATAATACGCGTGCGAGAAGAAGGGGTAGAAAGGTAGGAACGGGGTGATGAAACGGATGGGGGGTTAGTCTCGCACGCAACTGGCACGCGACGACATCAGCTGGCTCCTAACAATGGATCGGATCAACGATCCTCTCTCTTTTTTCTCTTTTTTTTTTGTTCATGCAACCGTAGCTCGGGCTCTTTTGAAAAAAAAAAAAAGAAAAAGAAGTTACACTAACCGAGCACCCTTTTGCGCTTGTACAATATCGTTTTCTCTCTCTCTCTCTCTCTCTTTCTATGTCGTACTTTTTACTATTCTACGTATTCTCTCCGTCATAACACCCCAATCGTGTGCGATACAGAAAGAAGATTAAATAACGTATATCGTTGCAAAATTCTCCTTATCGTTTCTCTCGTGAAAGTATGAAAATCCAATATTAAAATGGAATGCAATTGAAATGCGAGCTTTGATAGGTGGAAATATATTTTTCAATAGGCGAAATTTCCTCGCCAAATCGAATGTTATTATAACGTTCGAGTTAATGTAGCGCGCAGGAGAGTTACAATATATAAAATATATATATTTACAATATTAATGTATTATATTTTAATTTTCATTCACTTATCCCAGAAATAGAGAATATTTATGATAAAATACAATTATATGTTAAATTAATGAAATTTTTCTTTTCGTAATGAAAATTGTGATAACAAATTTTTCCCCGAAAAGATTAATATCACGCGTTAAAAAAAAATAAAGAGAAAAGGATGAACGAAAATACAAATAAAGAAAAATAGAGAGAGAGTGAGAGAGTGAGAGAGTGAGAGTGAGAGTGAGATTTGCTTTGCGAATTAGCATGAATAAATAGAACCTTTTGTTTTCACGAGTTTTACATATGCATGCATACCTGCCTCCGTGTATATCTTTTCAGACACACATTTACATATACATACATACATACATATATATATATATATATATATTGGAGATACAGAGGAAAAGGGCAGTTTCTGTTAGAACTGCATCCTTGAATTTACACGTATAATTGAAGATGTCGAGGGTGCAAACGTTCCTCTTTGAATTAAATCTTTTCGATGTACACGTATACACACACACACACGTTGATGAAATTTCTTAGAACATTCGTAAAGAAATGAACATAATCAAAAGGTATGATATTATCAATCGAACAAGTTTCTCTGCAAGTTTAATAAAAATAAATAGAGAAAGAATTGAGAAAGATTTTCGTGTAATTGCCTTTACTCGAGTAAGAACGGTTTGTAATGTTATCACGATAGAATAGTATTCTCCCTCTTTCCCTCTCTCTCTCTCACTCTCTCTCTCTTTTGATGGATATTGTTGAACATATATCGTAGTTGGTAGGGGTATATACCCAGACACTATCTATTCGTGAGCAATGCAAGCAGTAAGCTCCGGTGCTTTCACGATCAACAATAGAAAGAGAAAAAAAATAAAAAAGCGAGATAGAAAAGCAACTACCCCCTCCTCACCCCTTACGATCTATATATATATATATATCTATATGTAGCCTGTCTAAGGTTTAAAGCATACTGATAGATATACACTGCAAAACGTATCTAGATTCAAGGATATCTTTCTTTCTTCTACGCTCTATGTAGGATGTTAAACTCGCGTGCGCGAATAAAGATTGGCGTGCCAGGTTCGCATTATCGAAAATTCGTTTACCTTAACATCGTAAAGTATATTCTTTCCACGTATCAAGACAACGCGTGGATATTCTAGTGAATTGCTCTTCTTCTTACTCTTTGTCTCTTTTTGTCTGGCCATTTTTATCTTTCTTTCCATAAACAAATATAATTGATTCGCATAGAGAAAAAGAAAAAAAAGAAAAAGAAAAGACCTCGTTCGATAATTCACGTTTGATTATTTCTATCAACGATTAGTGTATATAGATCTATCGAAATTCAGCATGTGTATTCGGTCCGTTTGCTATTATCGATTACCGGTGTCGGTATTATTGGAAATGAATTCGTTTCATTAAGCACCTAATCCAACATTATTTCAGGCTCGATCGTTGACACTCGAATCGAATAAAACAAATGATGGTCGAATGTTTAAACGAAATTATGATTAGTCGATAATAATCGTTTGTATATCTTCTACTGTGTATAAAAAGAAAAATTAGGATAAAAATAAAAAGGACAGGAATATGAGGATGTGACAATTGTTCGTTAAATTTAGTAGAATAAAATATTAAAGTATAGAAATTAGATTCGACTTCGTACATCAACCGCATTATGGTTGTTTGTTAGAACTCGAAAATAAGGGATGAAAAGATAGGGAGAGGGTTCTCCCTTCTCTCGAAAAAGAATAAAGGAATATAGGAAGCTTCGATGTTCCTTCTTCGATCGCTTGTTCGCGACAAGAGCACAAAGGAAAATCTTCTTCCTCTATATAGTTCCTAAGCTTTTCCTCCCTCATCTCACCAGAGATTTAATTATCGAAGTTTTCGTTAAGGGCTGGCTGGCTGGCTGGCTGGATGGCTCGCCCTTCTTTCATCGTCCTTCTCCAACTCCTCGACTGAGTTTACCTTATCGAAATAAGGATATATACTGAAGATCTCGCCGCAAGTAAAACTCAAATTTCAATATATACATGGATAGTCAAATTTATATTACTTGTACAAACATTGACAATTTTTAATTTCGTACAACGTAAGTTCAAATGAAGACATTTGAAAAAAAAGAAATAAAACAAAATCATTCTCCTTCGAACCGAATAATTACTTTTACTTAAAAATGAATATAATTTGTTTTGCAAAAAAATCAATGGAATGTAAAGGAAATAAATAAATAAATAAATAATTATGAAAAAATTGCTTATATCGTATATAAATAATAGAAGATTGTATAATAAAAGGGATGTATGACTAAGGGTCCTGAGGATTAAACGTTCGGTCCTGGGCAATCGGGCACGCAACAGTGTCTGCGGGGTTGCATGGTGCCAGGCGCAGAGGGAAAAATCAACGATAAAGAGAGATGGAAATACAGACAGACAGGAACAGAGGGAAAGAGGGAGAGAGAGAAGGAAGAAGCAGAGGGAGAAGGGTGAAAATGCTGCTGGAATATAGAAGAGAGAAAGATAGGGGTTGAAGAGGGGTGTGGAAAGCGAGGTAGTTGCAGACGCGCCTCGACAGGGGTAAATGTCCGTACGAATGCACCCCGGATTGGCTTTGGGGTGGTTTCCATGGAGACCAATTCGCTCGGCCCGGGGAAGTTCCTACTGCTGGCAATACCGAGGAAGAGGGAGAGAGAGAAGGAAGCATCAGCTTTTCCTGGAGAGAATCGTGCACGAAAAGCCTTCGCCGTTGTGCTTTCGATTCCAAAATAGTCGAAACTCTCTCTCTCTGACGTAGTCGCATGTATTTCCTCGAGCATATACATATAATATTATATAAACGTCACTTTTTTTCCTATTTCTATTTCTCTATGGCTGATAAAACTGCTTTGAACGCTGTTAGAATGATCGATTCGATCTCTAAACTTCGATCGTCGATCATTTTCCTATCTTTTTTTTTCTTTCTTTTTTTTATCTTCCTACGATTAATCTTTCTATCTTTCTACTTTTTTTCAACGAAGATCGATCACACTTTTTTCTCTTTTTTCTAAAGTTGATTCAACATTAATAATAATTATCATTGTTATTAGCTTTCAATATATATATATGCGTATGTACGCGTTTCTGTAGTTTTATTTTCTTTTTCTTTTTTCTTTGTTTTTTTTTTCTACGATAAATATATATTCGATAGCATCGGCAATAGGGATAATCTAGAAATTTTTAGTTATATAAAGTGTACGTATATATAAGGTATTGTGAACATTAGTTATATAAACCGTGGGATAATTTAATATGACGTCCGAACGTTGCGTAAAACAATTTCTAACAATATCTTCTTATAGAATAGTTGTTTGTTCGTTCGTATTGTTTGTTATACATTAATCAAATTTATTTTGACGCATGGACATTAGCACGTATCTAATATCTGTGTGTGTTTAGTTTGTTGGATTATTATAAAAGAATTATTATCAATTAGAATTGACTAAAGACTATATCGTTCAAAATGATTCCATCATTGATAGCAATTGTAATTTGAAATATATCATATGTAGAATTGCAAAATTTTTTAATATGTTAACTCGTAATAATTATTAATATTTTAACAGAATTTTGAATGCATATTTAACGTATAAATAGATATACGTATAAATGACTATTAATAATCATCTGATCGATACGTGCCGAGTAGAACAGAGACGTGTATAATATCGAAGCTGTTATAATTTCAAACAATTTAATATTAAACAGTAAAAGAAATAAAAAGAAAAGACAAAACGCATCAAATAAAAATTGCTTGATTGGATAATTCTGTGAAATATAGAAAAAAATATGTAGAAAATATAAATTTGTTGGTTTTGTTTTTCGACAACACGAGAAAAGAGAGAGAGGGTAGGAAGGTAGGAAGGAAGGAAGGAAGGAAGGAAGAAGAGAAAAGGACAGACGAATAGCGTCGAATCGATCGTGTCTGGCTCCGACCTTGGCAGTGACGTACTCTCCTGCGAACCAGATGACAAAGGCCTCGATCACGATCACTATGTACAAAAAAAAATAGAAGAAATTGCATCTTTGTATCCTTTCTGCTTCGATTTTTAATTACTTGTTCGATTACAACGATCCAATTTATTTATTTTCTTTTTTCTAATATATATTTTATTTAAAAACCATTCCCCATAATCTATTTATTCAATATATTACATCGTATTAAATGGATTCGCGTTAAAAAATACACTTTTACATTTATCTCTATTATTTTACACGATGCACGAAATTTATATTTCCATGTGTCTTCTTCATTTTCCTTGTTTTCTACATTTTGTTGTACATCACATTTATATCAAATGTATTTTTAATTTTTTTCTTATCATTTTTTTTACCTACCCTCCCCGCGACATTTATAATACATTAAATGTGTTCGCTATTATTTTCTTTTTCCTTTCTATTTGACGTTTCTATTAAAATGTATTTTCAATTTGTTATTCGTCCCTCTTGATAAATTTATTTTACAAGGATACGTGTTTAATACCAATGTTTTTATTCGTGGCTTTCCGATTTTCATTATATTTTTTTTTTTGTTTTTTTTTTTTTTTTATCAGGATACCATCCAACATAGACAAATTTCATGCAAACGCATTTTGATATTTGTTTAGTTGCATTTTGTTTGTTATATTTATGGATTTTAATATACTCACAGCAACATACGATGAATTTATTTCGTCACAAATTGCATGAGATTGAAATATACGAAGAGAGATTCGATGTTATTCGAGAATAAGGATGATTCTTTGATGTTTAAAGATCGCAGACAGAGTGTAGCGAACGATGTACCTCTTCCTTTCATATCCTTTCCACTTATACGTAACAGGATTTCACAGAGTCTATCGTCTTGACCACCCAACGTGAATTACCTGCAAAAGAACATACGAGTAAACACTTTTTCAAAGAGTTTTTTTTACATTTGTAGAATCACATACCAAAGAGACGATCACCGAAAGTATAAAACTGCAATCGCAGCTGTGATCACAAGTTCGTGAAAAAATTAATAATAACAAGAACATCATTTTATATATCGATGCCACGTTGCTACTGTTGAAAATTAGAATGATTTTCATTAATAAGAATTAAGGATCGGTATCCTCCGTCGTAATTAACATAATCGATAACTAATTTACCAGTATAATACAATAACATAATAAAAGCCGATAATTAAATTTGAAACACAATGAGCCCAAATGATTTTACTTATTATAATAGTAGAAGCCTTTACCTTCTGTATCGTAGAATGATCTAGAATAATACTGAACGCGATGTTAATCTATTATTACTTTAAGATACGGTATTTTATTTCAAACGTTCTCTCTCCTACACAACACACACACACACACACACACTCGGCAAACTAAACACAGTTTATCTATTATTCTCTATCCGTAATTTCCACCTACTGAATACTTCATCGTAAAACTCGTACTCTCGGCGTAAAACAAAGTTTCTCAATGATCGTGAAACTCTTCGAATAGAAAAAGGTGACGAAGGACAATATTACGAATAAATATTAATAAGAAAAAGAATGGACATTTATAGCCGTGGAACATTATCCACGATCGTATTGGAAACAGCAGTGATCGTTAAATATGTATTACTTTGAAAACAAAAAAAATGGTGGTCAAAGAGAAAGAGAAAAAGATGATTGCGTTTCGTAGCCAAGCTTGTAATTTCCTTTTGTTTGAAATAAGCAATAAAAGAGAGATGATATAATAAAAAGATAAGGTTTTATGAAGTGAACTTTGAACTCTACTCTCTCTCTCTCTCTCTCTCTCTCTGTATTTTTATCCGATTCAACCACAAGTATCATGGAATTGATATCTTTGAAAACGATGAGAGGGCTCTACGAGAAAGATGCATTGATTTAATTATCAAAAAACGCTATTTCAATATTCTTTTGTTAATATATATGTATAAAATAATTATATATTTATTGAATTTTCTTTTAATAAATAGAGATAACATTAAAAATATAATAAAATTTCAAAATTCAATTTAATAGCTCGCATAAAGTACAGAAACGTAGGAAGCTGATGCTTTCAACATCTACAACGATAAAAAAAAAAACAAACGAGAACAAGAGAATTAAATAAAGAAAAATATATCAAAATATTAAATTTATTTTTCAGAGAGAGAGTGAGAACTTACTTGAGCGAATCCTTCCAAAGATAACTCCATAAATTTGGCAGCAGTGATTTTAAATCGTTTTTGAGATCTGATCATCAGAAACATTAAAGATTTGCTGTCGTTGTGGTCGAGTTTGTACCAATTACATTCGTATGCTGCTTTTTCGATAGCCGTGCTCTAAAAATAAAAATGATACATTTTGAAATATATTTATGAACTTGTGTATCATTGCTAATATTATTATTAATAATTAATTACTTAACCTTAGATCTTATAAATTCGCCAGCAAAACAAAGAACAAAAGCCTCCAAATTGACTAAAATGTAATATGGAATAGTCCTTGCCAATATAACAGATCTTTGTTCCGAATCGAGCGACTGTTATCGGACAATATATTTATATTTATATATATTTTCCACAATATATTCAAATGAATAATTTAAGAGAAAGAAAAATCAAATATTAGCTCACCGTAACGATCAAAAAACCCAATAAACCGATTACCAAAGTATTCGAAAGAAATTGCATCAATGCTATGTAAGAAAATATATTCTCTATATTTTCAGCGAAAGTTATGACCTTTTGATGCCTGTTGATCAAAGGTTTGAACATTTTATTACAGGATAGACGATCCTTCACCATTTTAGAAATTTCTGACAACTTTTGACAGATTATTTCCGCTTGGCCGTCGACGTGGAGTATCTAAAAATTTCATATAAAATAAACTGTTGAAAAAGAAACAAAGTAAAGAAGCAAAAGTATTTAAATTTTTTCGATGGTAACTTTTTCTCACCAAAGTAACCAGCAACGCGTTCGTCATACCCGATGTAGAAGCAGCTACGAATTCTAAAAGAAACTGAGCAAGATTGACGAGCTCGTAAATCGGCGATCTCGTAGCGTCAAATGGTAATTCCATCTTAAGAAGCAATTGTTTTTCTTGAGTAAATAGACCGAACGAAAGGAAGAATGTAACGCCTACGGAATAAGAACCAACGAAGAAGTTCGTGTAACGACGCGATAATTTCACTTTCTTCGACATTGTTTCAAGATTTTCTTTCAGGATTAAACACTCTTTCCACTCGTCTATCATCATTTTCAAAATCTCACTAAACACTCTGATGAAAATATATCTTTTCATTGAATTTTATCACAACGAATTATATCTCAAAAATGAAATTAAAGAAATAAATCTTATTTGATAAAATAAAACTTACCTGTGTTTCATCCAAAGTATAATTAATTTCAAAAAAAGTAGACTATTGGAGACAGTGATACTTAAACAATCCATCAAACCTGGTAAATCTCCCGATCGATAGTGTGCCAAAATATACCAAAACTGAAAAGACAGGGTAGAACACATTGTCAAAATCCAAAGAACGCGATGAGTAATAGCATAAGCGTAACCGGGCCATAATCCAGTGAAACGTAGACTAAACTCTAGCAAACTATTTATTGGACTGACAGGTAACATTGAATTTGTGATTTCGAATTTTCTTCAACTTCGAAACTTTCGATGTGTATTATTTATTTATTTTTTATCACCATCGGTAAAACAATATCTCGATCATTAGACACCAACGAAGAAGAAGAAGAAAAAGAAGAAGGAACTCCGATCGAAAGAAAATGAAGTAGAAATGATATGAGATTTGTTGCATAAACGATTTCTATTGGTGCCTCTACCAGCCCCCTCCCCTCAATCATTCCTTTTCCTCACTTCATTTTAAATTGATAGTTTTTCAAGTATGATTATAGCGTCCAACGTTAAAGAATACATAAAGAAAGAGGAAAAACATATTATTACGTAGATCTTGAATTGAGAAGGAAGAAAACTAAAATATAGAAATAATAAGTTTGAGTGAGAACCCTTCGTGATCGAAAATCATTCGATTTAATAATGCAAATCCATATTCATGGGAGTTACATGCGAGAGTTGGGGTCACATCGTTCTTGTTTTTCTTACTAAAGAAATAACGTACAAAGTTTTATTTCCACGAAAATGTGAGAGAGAGAGAGAGAGAGAAAGAGAGAGAAAAGAAATTGAATTTTGTTCTAATAAAAATTCCAACGTAGTTTCTGGTAAGTTCAACGTTAATTCGATTTAAACAAAATATCGTATTTGTTGGAGAAAAGAAAAAGCATACAAAGAAAATATTATAAAAGCTATCTAAAGGTTCTATTTATATTATACAAATTGCCAAAAGAATGTGCGATAGAATTAAATTAATTAGAAATGTTTAATACATTGCATAAAGAACCGACACGTATGATCCAGAAGCTTTTAACATCTGAAACAAATGTGATTTCTCTATATACTATTATTATAATTAGAAAAAGAGAAAATAAATAAAATATCGTTGGGGAAAAATATCTTACGCTAGCGAATACTTCCAACGATAAATTCATAAACTTTCCAGCAGTGATGACAAATGGTTTTCTTGATCTGACCATTAGAAGCAATAAAAATCGACTTTCGTTTGGATCCAATTCGTACCAAGTCGAATCGTAAGCTGCTCTCTCGATATCTGCGCTCTAAAAATAAAACCACACACGTTTTAGTTACATATTTATAGCAATTAACATTTTTTTTATATAATCTATTGGATGAAGGAAATGGATATGTTATAGGTGATTTTAAAAATGATTACGTATTTTTCAATACTCGGTATGTTAATATTTTGGAATTAATTTATATTTAAAATTACTTAGGAATTAAACATACCCTGGAACTGAGATATTCACCAGCATAACAAAGGGCAAATGCCTCGAGATTTGCAAGAACGTAATAAGGGACCGTTTTAGCTAAAATTACAGATCTCAATTCAGAATCCAAGGACTGCAAAAAAGAGAAGAAATTTTTTGAAAGAAACAAAAAGATATAATACATAATTACGAAATATCTATCGATTATTATTTACCGTAACAATCAGAAATCCAAGGGAACATATAACAAGTGTATTTGATAAGAATTGAATCAGTGCAATGTACGTAAATATATTTTCAATATTATCTGTAAAAGTTATAATCCTTTGATGTTTGTAGATCGATAATTTTAATATCTTACTACAGGATTCGTTGTTTCGAATCGTCGATGATATATCTGATAGTTGACGACATATTATTTCAACTTGACCATCAACGTGCAATATCTAAATATTGTATGATTTTAGCTCTTTTAAATTTTTATAATTATTAAATGAAAAACTTAGAAAAATGATTTTTATTTATTGCGCTTACCAATGTAACAAGAAATGCACTGAGCATACTTGACATCGAGGCAGCCATAAATTCTTGAAGAAACTGAACGATATTAACCAATTCGTAGATAGGTGATCTTGTAGCATCGAATGGCAATTCCATTTTCAAAATCAATTGTTTTTCTTGGCTGAACAAAGCGAAAGATAGAAAAAAAGTAACGCCTATCGAATAAGAACTGACGAATAAACTCGAAAAACGTTTGGACAATGTCACCCTGTTCGACATAGTTTCCAAATTATTTTCTACGTTCGCGCAGTTCAACCAATCTTCGTTCATCATTTTTAAAATATCACCGAAGACACTGAGAATAATATTATGCACAGTTTAAAAGAGAAAACAATTGGCCAATATCCGTAGATGATGATAAAATAAATTTATCTAACGCTTACCGATTTTTCACCCAAAGTATAATTAATTTAATAAAAAAGACACTATTGGACAGAGTTATACTCAAACAATCCATCAAATCTGGCAAATCACCTGACGTTAAATGCATCACGAGATACCAATATTGAAAAACAAGAGTAAAACACATACTAATTATCCAAACGATACGATGAATTATTTCATAAGAATAACCAGGCCAGAGACCAATAAGACGAAGACTTAACTCTACGAGTCGATTTATCGGACTGACGTTAGAAATCATCATCATCATTGAAATTTTACTTTTATAAAATACGCCGCCAACACTTGGTTAGAAAATTATCTTGATAAAATGTACCGAACAAAACTTTCTTTTCTTTTCTTTTTCTTTTTTTTCTTTTTTTTTTTTCTTTAACTCTCAACGCGTTTGTCCTGAGTTAAACATTTTTATTCTACAGGCTACATAACTTCTTTTCTTTTTTTTTTTTTTTTCTTCTTTTAATCTCCAACGTAAGAGAATAGGAAGAAAATAAATAAAAAAAGAAGAAGAAGAACGATCGACGCTCGAAGAAAAGTTTTGCAATATAAAATCCTGCGTGTATTAAACTAAATCGCTCTTTATATATCTAGACGATGATTATAGGTTTTACGCGAGATTGAAAAAGATAGAAAGATTGCGAGCGTAGGGTGTGATGCCTCTTCTTTCTTGAACTTAGAAAACAAAGAGGAAATGAAAAATTAAAAAATATATATATATATAAAAGTAAGAACGATCCTCTCCCTCTTCGCTAAAAAAAATAAAAGAGAGACTATGATAATCGAAAGACATTTGATTGAATTATTCAAAAACTTATATGAGTTTACACGCAAAGTTCTCTGCTATATGTCAACCACCCCTCATCTTCTTCCTCCTTCCTTTCCCCCAACCTCTTTCATTATAGTCATCGTGAAACGTTGAAGTTGTTTCTTACTTGTAAACTTCGTCAGAGAATAAACGCATCATTGAAATAACTATTTTTGTTCTAACTAACAATAAGCTTTAACTACCATCACATGGTTATTTCTACGTTGGAAGACATTGCAATTTGTCTTCATCGATAAAACTATTATTTCTAATCATTCGAACGGATTTAATCCTCTCGATCGTATTTTATTCTATTTACATTGCAACTAATCAATCTTCATATTGGACAAGATTCTCTTCGACTGTATTAGAAATTTAATACATCGCGTGTAATACGGATGCGTAAGAAGCCGAAGCCTTTAGAATCTAGTAATAAAAAAGAAAAAGGTAATTTTTTTAATTCGATTATATATTAAAATATATAATGTCACTGAACAAAAATATTATTAACAAAATATTTCTCACGCTCGCAAAACTTTCCAACGACAAATCCAAAAATTTGCCAACGGTTATGGTCAATTTTTTTTGACCGCGAAGTATCAGCAACAAAATGTATCTGCTCTCTTTTGGATCCAATCTGTACCATGTAAAATTGTATGCTGCTACTCCAATCAATATACTCTGGAAAACAATTATATTTAAGCCCCAAGCAGGAATTATACAAAAAAAAAAAAATACGAATATACAATACTCACCTTTGAACTGAGGTATTCACCGATATAACAAAGAATAAATGCTTCTATGTTAATGATCACATAATATGGAACAGTTTTTCCTAAAATAGCACCAGCCTCATCGCTGTCCATTGACTTTACCATTAATTATGATCAATTTAATTGTTTAAACGTATTGACAAAAATGAAATATTAAATGCACTCACAGTCATGATGACGAATCCTGAAAAACATATAGCCATGGTGTTAGACAAAAATTGCAACAAAGCTATGTAAGTAAACATGTCCTCGATGTAACTCGAAAATAATATTATTCTATCGTGTTTGACGATCAAATATTTCAAAGTTGTCAAAGGCGACGAGCCATTTTGTTGGAATTGATCGAACGTGTCTTCTATTTCTCTACACATCACATCGATCTGACCACCAACGTGAAGTATCTACGAAAATCATAATATAATTCCTTTTCTTGTTATATGTTTGATAGTTCTATAACGAAGGAACAAATTATACCGATAGTCCCTTACCATAGTCATGATGACACAATTGAGCATACCAGAAGTGGCAGCGAATGCAATTTCCTCGACTAGCTGAACGATACAAATGATCTCATAAATCGGTGAAACGAATGGATCGAATGGTAATTCCATTTTGAGTACAAGTATCCTATCGTCGGATAATAAGACAGGAAATATGAACATGATGGCACTGAATGAGTAACCACAGAAACATAGTTTGGTAAAACGACGCAATGATTTAATCTTATCGATCACGGCATCGCAATGTTCGATGGGAAGAGTTGAAATAGTCTTGGACCAATCGTCCTTCATCATAAGTAGAAGATCACGAAGAGTGCTAATAGGCGAAATTGTTCATTTGTTGATCGATAAAATATTTCGGATTGTTTTAAAACGCGATCGACGTACCCTTGATGATGCCAAAGAATACAAAGTTTCATCAATAATAAACTGTTGGATACGGTGATACTGAAGCAATCCATTAGTTCGGCCAGGTCATCGGTAAGAACGTGCATCATGATATATCGATATTGAAATATTAAAACTGAACCCAAAGCGATTACCCAAAGAATCCGATGTAAAATCGCATATGTATAATCTGGCCATAGTCCAATAAAGTATAGAATATATTTTACGGGCTTGATAACCAAGTTTGGAGGTATAGTCAAAGTTAATCCTTTAAAATTGATTGAATTCTCTCAAATCCCATCCATCCATCCATCTACGCACGCACGCACGCACCAACATACGCGCGCGCGTTATATTCACTTTTGTCTTCTTTTTACATATTTCATTGAACAATAAATTATGTCCAAAATTTGGGGATAAAAATATATTGGCGTTATTTGTAATCAAATATAAGCTGATCATAAATTCCGGCATTATTTATTGATCAATATTTCGATAATAAATGAAAATCAACTTACTCTTCATCGTTCGTTCGTTCGTTCGTTCGTTTGTTCGTGTATCGTAGCAATAAAGAAAAAGCCCTTTACTCTTGTAAAGGTTCTAATCGTAGATCTCTTGGCGATAGAACGAAACGTTTTCCCCATTAACACTACACGAACTGTTCGAACCTCCGACCGCGTTCGTCTTCGTTCCTCATCAAATATTCTTCTCGTGCGAGCTCGAACGGAAATCGACTCCTCCTGATTATAGGTTTTACGGGGAAACGTAATGGGGAAAATAAGAGGAAGCTTTTTTCCCGACAACAAAAAAAAAGAAAGAAAAGAAAAGAAAAGAAAAAAAAAGTCGACAATTCTAATGCCATCTAATACCTATCTAATACCTATCGAACCGTTTCATTTGTGTGAATAATCCAAGAGTCGTGGACGCGACTGTTAGAACTTGCTGAACGCACCAAATTGTAACTTTACAAAAATACAACAACAATAAAAAAAATAAACAAGTTAAAGGATGGTAGAAAGAACACTTAAAAGAAGTTTACGATCTTGCCAATGAAGTTAAATCTAATTCTGTTGAAAGTGTGTCGCGTTGCACTTCTTCTCTCTTTTCCTTTTTCCTTTTTCTTTTCCTCTTCCTTTTTTCTTTTTTCCCTTCAAGTTCAAAGAAAGTTTCTCGCGTTGAGTGGAATGGTCGTATAGGTCATAGGTCATAAGATAATTTATGCACAAAGTAAGTTAGAAAAGTAAGCCGAGTAAATGATAATAAGTATTGGTCGAAAGTTCGTTTAGATTGGAGGAATACACAAAAGCGATGGGAAAAATCTTCTCTTTCAAAGTTTATTCCTATATTGGTAACAACTAATTATAAACTGAGGTAATCTTTTTCAATACATTGCGTACAATACCGATAAGTATGATCCAGATGCTTTCAACATCTATAACATTTAATTGATCAGAACAAAATTAATTGAGAGAAACTTTCGAAATAATAATTCAATATCACTTACACCGGCGAATCCTTCCAAGGACATGTTCATAAATTTCCCAGCAGTTATGGCAAATCGTTTTTGAGATCTGATCAATAGCAGCAAGAAAATTCGACTATCGATTGGATCGAACTCGTACCACGCTGTATCATAAACTGCCTTTTCGATGATCGAACTCTGAAATAAATCATTGAAATTATTTGTAAAAACATCTGACACGAAATAAAATATCTACATTTTTTTAATTGCAATTAATCGTTCGTACCTTGGCGCTTAAAAATTCGCCAGCGAAACAGAGAACAAATGCTTCAATATTAGCCAGAATATAGTAAGGACCAATTTTACTTAATATCGCATACCTTTGATCGGTATTCAATGACTGGAAAAATAACAAATTAAACGAATGAAAATAGTACATAAATTATCGATCATACCGTGACGATTACAAATCCGAGAGCACAAATGACGATTGTGTTGGAAAGAAATTGTATCAATGCTATGTAAGTGAAAACATTTTCAAGATTATCGGTAAAAGAGATGATCTTTTGATGTCTAATCACGGACAATTTCAACATCTTATTACAAGATTCGTGTTTTTTAGCCATGACAGAGATCTCCGATAATTCTCGACATATTATTTCTACTTGACCATCAACGTGTAATACCTAAAAAAAAAACAAACAAAACACATTGAAAATTATTATTTAGATATTATCTCTTTCTTTCTTTCTTTCTTTCTCTCTCATTTGTTGTCATAGATCATTATGCTCACCAAGGTAACGAGAAGTGCACTGAGCATGCTCGATGAAGACGTTGCGAATAATAACAAGACGAACTGATCGAGATTGACTATCTCATAGAGCGGAGATCTCGTGAAATCAAATGGCAATTCCATTTTTAGAATCAACTGTTTGTCATTGTTCAAGAAAACGAACGATGAGAAAAATATTACGTTTATTACGTAAGAACTTACAAAAAAACGAGAAAAACGATAAGACAATGTAACTCTGCTCGTCATAGCATCGACATTCTTTTTCATTGCAACGCATTCTTCCCAATCCTTTCTCATAGTTTCAAGGATCTCTCTGAAGATCCTAAAATAAAAGGTCAACGTCATCGTCTGATCGGCCGGCCTTCGACAAAAAATGCTTACGCTTACCGATTTTTAATCCAAAGTATAATTAATTTGATAAAGAAAACACTGTTAGACAAGGTAATGCTCAGACAATCCATTAGATCAGGCAAATCACCTGATTTCAGGTGTGCCACAACGTACCAATATTGAAATACCAAAATCGAACACATCGAACTCACCCAAAATATTCGACATATTATCGCGTGCGCATAATCTGGCCAAATTCCCATAAAACGTAGGCTTAATTCGACGAGATTGTTTATTGGGCCTGTTGCTGCTGGTATCATCGAATTTAATTTATTTTTCTATCTATTTTATAGTTGTGTACAAAAAATAATCGTATATTTTTTAATACTTCAAATTTGAAAAAATTCACGATGATGGATACTTTAGAATAGATCGGGGAAAGATATTACTCGAAATTCGTTATTCGAAAGCCGATTAAAATCCTTCTATACTGTTGAAAAACAAAGTATTGCGAGAAAAATAAAAAAAGCACACGCACGCACGCGCACGCACGTACACAGAAAAACCAAGTATAAAATTGTTCGAGCTTTTAGCGAGATCATCGTTCACGGTTTTACAAAATTGCTGGTTTCCTTCGTTGATTGCAGGTTTCCTCGTAAAGTTGTCAATTGAAGGAAAAGCTTGTGGAAGAGGAGAGGGGGGGGGGGTTAGTAGCGTCATTATTTCTTATTCGCAAAGCTCGAAGAATAAAAAAGGGAAGTAAAAGAGAAAAGGGGAAGAGAAAGCAAAAAGAAAAACAAGTTACAATTCCTGGATAATCAAAAGGCATTTTGTTTAATAATGCATAAGCGTCTACTCGTGTAGGTTTCGCTACTTGTAAGCCATAATTTCCACTTTGTCTCTTTGAATCTATAGAAAAGTTCGTCAATGAAATCGCTAAGAAAAATAAATGAAATCAAACTTGTTGTGCTTCTTCTCTATCTTACACTTATTGTTTCTTCTCTTATATTAGTTGTACATCATTTTATTTGATATATCTCTGATATAATCATAACAGTTGATAGATAAACTAATGTAAGTATCGATAAATTGAATTTTCTAATACATTGCATGGAGTACGGATGCATATGATGCAGAAGCTTTCAATATCTAAACATAAAAGAATAATAAGTGTTACAGAATATATATTACTCCTGTTTTTTCAATTTATATAAATTCTCTGTTTTATCATATTAGTAAAATTGTTAATTATAATTAATTTCAATGATTCTTACACTCGCAAAACTCTCCAATGACAAATCCAAAAATTTGCCCACGGTGATAGTCAATCGTCTTTGGGCTCGAAGCATTAGAAATAAAATATATTTACTCTCGTTTGGTTTTAGATCATACCAGTTGGTATCGTATATTTTCTGGCCGATTATCAAGCTCTAAAATGAATTCATATAAGAAAAATAATAGATCCTCTTCTACACAATTCTATAGAATTTATAAAGTCAAAATAATTTGTGTCCCGTCGACGTTGCTTTCCCTTTCTAAATGAAATATCGTATAAACGTCTTATAAAATGATGCAATTAATTGTACTAACTTTGGAACTGAGATATTCTCCAGCGAAACAAAGTATGAAAGCTTCCACGTTGACCACGGTATAATACGGTACAGTTTTTGCTAATATCGCGTTCCCTTCTTCCGTGCCAATTGACTGTATAATCGAATGATTTTTAATATTATTAATACTACCTCACCACCTAATTTTATAACAATTTCACACGCATTTAAGGATTCGATTCTCAATTGTAATGGAAAAACAACGAACAAATTTCAACTCACCGTCATTATAACGAATCCCGAGAAACAAATGGCCATTGTGTTGGAAAAAAATTGCAACAAGGCAATGTATGTGAACAATTCTTCGATATAACCGGAAAACAATATAATCCTATCGTGTTTGACAATTAATTTTTTCAATACATCCAAACAGGAACCGTGTTCGTCTATTTGGTTCATAAATTCTTCCATAGCCTGACACATTATTTCAACTTGGCCACCTGTATGAAGTATCTACAAGTAAAAAACGAACGAACATTTTCATTAAGAAAAATAGAATGTAATAAATAGAAAAGGAAACTAAAACTCACCATGGTCATCATAACGCCATTCAACATTCCAGATGTCGAGGCAAATGTTACTTCTTGAAAGAATTGTATCATGTTGATGAGTTCGTAAAATGGTGAGACAGTAGCGTCGAATGGAAATTCCATTTTTAATACGAATATTCTTTCCTCGGCAAAAATCACGGGAATCAAGAACATGATAACTCCACCCCCGTAAATGATCGTTGATATTTTGGAAAATTTATGAGCTATGAAAATTTTGCTAGTCATCATATCGACGTTTCTACCAATAGTTATACATTCCAGCCAATCCTCGTTCATCATAGCTACGATCTCGTCGAAAGTTCTACTTTATTAGGATCGTCCCTTTAGTAGTCATTTCATTATGCGTTATAGATATATGCAATTGTAATTAATTAATTATATTAAAATCAACTCACCGTTGTTTGAACCAAAGTATAATTAATTTGATGAACAAGAGACTGTTAGACACGGTGATACTAAAGCAATCCATTAACTCTGCTAGATCATCTGTTGCAATGTGTAACATCACGTATCGATATTCTAAGATCAAAACTATTCCTAATATTACCACCCAAAGTAAACGATGAATTATACTGTAAGTATATTTTGGCCATAATCCAATAAAGTATAGACCTAATTCGACCGGTTTACTGATAGGATTGTTATATGTAATTTCGGTCATCTTTCCACTTTATTTTTATTATATTTTCTAGGATCACACTCGGGTAAATCAAATCGTTCACACAGGGGGACAAGTAAAAGTGTATTTAAATTGATTATTTTGATGTTTTTTTTTTGTTCACTCTTAGATCTTTGATATAATCTAACGTGACTTATAGTCTAATGTGACCACATTCGCGACACTGTTCGATGTTTTTTTTTCCCGAGCGACATGACAGTTTCATCTGCGAGATATCCTAAGCTAATAAAAGTACGCTCCGATCAAATATTCTCTCTCTTTCTCTCTCTCTCTCTCTCTCTCGATAATTATACGTCTAAAACTGGTCTCCTCTCCTTCTCTATCCGAACGTTCGTAAATATATACTAACTTTGAAAAAATTTCATAGATAAAAACGTTGAAAGTTCTAAGCAAAAAAAGAAACACATTCAGCTAGAAAAATAATCATTTGTCCTGAAAACTTTTGTTAATATGCACTTTTAAACGTTATTATCTTAGTTCTTAATGAACGGTTTTGATTCCAAGAGTTAGGAGAATTACCTACCCCCATAGCTAAAATTTATTTATCCCTGTATCTACCTACGTACCCGTCGCGAGTACGCGTCCGCTTACCCGCGATAAACGGGAAATTGCAGAGGGACACGTAAAAAAAAAAAGAAAACAAAGGAAATAAAAGAAAAAGCAAAAGACAGAAAACGAAAAAAGCGAGAGAGAAAAGTTTACAGCTAAAATCGTACAGCCAATCAATCGCTTTGTACGAGACCATAAGATAATTATAGTTCGTCAGCCAGGAGTGGATTGATGATAAGCTCTCTCTTCGTCAATTTTACTCTTTAGTTTGGCTTTTTTTCTTTTTCTTTTTAACGTTCACCACGTCACTTCCCACTCCGGTCTCTCCTCTATCGTGAATTTTGAAGAAAGATAAAAAAATAGGAGGAGAGAGAGAGAGAGAGAGAGAGAGAGAAAGGCACCACAACTAAAGTCTACTCTACCGACGAGTACTTTTAATTCTCTTTCTGTCGACAGACCACACGCATCGTCCAGTTATTTTTTTTCTGCTTCTTTTATACCTTGCCATGGATATCGTGGGTGAGTTGAGAAATATACAAAAAAATTCCAAAATAAAAAAATAACAAATTTATATAATATAGAGACTTAATATTAAATTATTCTATGCAAGATTTGTATACAAACGTTGCATACCTTTGTGTGTATTATCTATTATCTTACAATTATAATATATAATATAATATAATACATTTTTGTCCAACAATAATTAATTAAAACGATAAAATATGTTATTCAGTACATAGCGTAAAGTACTGAAACGTACGAGGCTGATGCTTTTAATATCTGAAAGATAAGAAAATATTAGTGCAGAGATATGTTTGCGTTAGTAGATAGTATTTAACAAATTAAATATAACCGAAGGGGTTTTCTTTTTTTGCTCTAGTTTCGGGAGATATGCTGGCCTGGTTTTTATAACGAGTAAGGTGGGGTTTTCTGAGCTGATCCTCATTTTTTATGGGGTCACGTTTGATTAACTGTACAGTTAATAAAAATCTTACACTTGCGAAACCTTCCAAAGATAAATCCATGAATTTTCCGACGGTGATCGTTAATCTTTTCTGGGACCTGAGTATCAAAAGCAAGAAATATCGACTTTCATTCGGTTTCAGTTCGTACCAAGTGGATGTGTATGCGGCTTCGCCGATAGCTTTCCCCTGCGAAAAAGTATTCGATCGAAAGTTCTATCGACAAATTCCGAAAGAGATGAAATCTTATTCGAGCCAAAAATAAGTGAGCTTAAAAGTAAAAAAGAAACAAATAAGTGTAGGGTCGAAATAATAAGAGAAAAGAAAACCTTTGAGGTGAGATATTCCCCAGCGAAACAAAGAACAAATGCTTCCAAATTGACCACAGTGTAATACGGTAAAGTCTTCGCCAATATTACCAATCCTTGATCAGAATCAAAGGACTATGAATAATAAAAATACCAAAATTATTTGTCTTAGTAATAAATTCACAAATTAGAACCTAATGTTATATTCACCGTTATTATCACAAATCCAGAAAAGCAAATGGCCAAAGTATTGGACAAAAATTGTAACAAAGCGATATAAGTGAATACATTTTCGATGTTGAGAGAAAAATTGACGATCCTTTCGTGAGAAACGATCAACGATTTCAAAGTATCCTTGCATGATTTTCCTTTGATTATTTTAAATGAGATGTCAGTGAGTCTTTGGCACATGATCTCTGCTTGTCCACCGAGATGTAGCATCTAAAACTATGCTCAATAATGTACACACCGTTGATGTAACACTGATGTAACACTTGATATTACTCGTAGTAAAAAATAATTTAATTTAAACTTACCAAGGTCACGATCAGGCCATTTAACAGGCCAGAAGTCGAGGCGAATAATAATTCTTGAAGAAATTGTAATATAGAAATGAACTCGTAAATAGGAGATCGCATCGCGTCGAAAGGTAATTCCATCTTTAATACTGGTACTCTTTCAGGTGCAAAAATTACCGACGCTGAGAAAAGGATAACCGTTGTTGAATATAACAAAATGGTACAACTTGCGAAACGTTGAGATAGCATAACTTTGCTGTACATTCTTTCGCGATCGTTTTCTTCCTCGTTGTTTTCATAATCTTCTGTTATCGTCATTAAAATTGCTTCGAGAATTCTGTCGAACGAGTTCATTACGCGATTTTTAATTGAATATTTTCATTATCAATCTTTCACCACTCTGACTTAAATCAATTTATCACTGAAAACGTACGCTTACCGATCATTGAACCAAAGTATGATGAGTTTAAAAAATAGAAGACCATTTGACAACGTAATGGTCAAGGAATCCATTAGATCAGGCAACTGATCCGTCTTGATATGCTTTATCACGTATACGCATTCAAAAAAGAGAACAAATATCATAGTGATCGTCCAAAAAATTCTATGAATCATCGCGTAAGCATAATTCGGCCAGAGACCTATCAAACGCAGCCCAAATTCGACAGGACTGCATATTGAATTTTCCCTCATCGTTAGAATCATGCTATCAAGCTTACGTTTTCTTTTTCTATATATGTTTGTTCCGATTCCCTTTTTATTCTCGGTTTCTTTTTCTCCGCTTACACTGCGAGAACGTTGATTACAAAATATACTAAGCAACAGACAGTTTTCTTTTCTCCATTGTCGTAAGAAAAATGTATTTTTCATGAAACATGAATAATTTCTTATTTTCGACGCAAGAATATATTGCATATACGTAAAAGGCTATCAAAAGTTCTCGAAAATAGATATCTTCAACTTCACCCCACCTACCTACCCCCACTCGGTCGATATCTCCAATGCAATCAAGAGTTGTTTTCTTTAAAAATTCAACGATCGCGGCCCTCAATACACGCGATCGTATGTGCGCAATAAAATATCAGCGAACGGTGAAAATTGCAACGATACAATATCACAAGGAAAACAAAATATTGAAAGCTTTTACAAAAATATGAGAGAGGAATCGGTCGAAAAAAGGTACACACGCATTACAATTCTCATTTTTTAAACGGTCATTCGCTAATTATACAACATTTTTTATACAAATTTGAATACCTTCACTTTGTTTAACTAATTATTTACAAATAATATCCACGCAGTTTGCAAAAATCGATATAAAAAAACAACGTTCACTCGTGAATAGAATACAGTCTATAGATTGTCCGTTCACATTCCGTTATAAGCTGGACCACCGCCACCCTCTGGTACAACCCAATTAATATTTTGACTGGGATCTTTGATATCGCAAGTTTTACAGTGAATGCAATTTTGTGCATTGATCTGTAATCTCTCGCCATCGCCACTTTCAATTGGAACAAACTCGTACACTCCTGCGAATGAGAACAAAACGTTTTTGTGTGATCAAAACCGTGGTAGAAAATAATAAATAAAAAAGAAAGAACATAATTACGATATCACATAAGCGTGAAATATATCAATTCAAATCATACTTCTTTTTACAGAGGATTTTCAAATTTGTAGTTTGTATCATCGAAAGAACATTTATTAAAATGTACCCAGAGAAAATCTCGACTATGAAAAATCATTCTAATCAGGAAATATAAATGTTTCAGGTGAAATTATTCATCGGAAGCGTGAAAAGGGATGGTTGGACGGATGGTTGGATAGAAGATGAACAAAGAATTCCGTATTCCGAGGTTGTTGGCCCAGCCTACGTGCAGTGTGACCCTCAATTTTGGTGGTTGTGCTTGGTCGGGGGTTGTCTAGCCGAGCGGGGGTGGTTGCCCGGGCGGTTCAGGTTCAAGGACGCTCCGGTCGATAAACTCCCGACGTTGGGGAGCTAGCAAGAGTAAGGGAAGAGAGGGAGAAAGCTCCTGCAAAGGAACTCAAGCCGGAAATGGAAGAGGTATGTAGTCGATCTATCAAAGAGGAAAGGAAAAAGATATGGATAGAAAGAGAAACTAGAGTTACTCGAGTTATTTAAGGATTCCACAGTTCTTACTATCCATAGACCATTTAAAACTCCAAATCTGCAATTACTTCGTATTTGTTGATAAAGTAAAACGAGTAGAAAAAAAGAAAAAAAAAAGAAAATTGCAGGTTTACAATATCGAAAGGAAGTATGCGTTTATAATGAACTGATAAATATCAGCTATAAATATTCGTGGACACATTTAAAATATAGCTATAAGAAAAATTTCTTCGTCAAATATCAAATAACAAAGGAAAATATATTAATATGCGGAGGAAAAAGAAAAAACAGAATAATCCCGGCTATGTCAAAATCCGCAATGCGGATTTCACAGAGTGAGCTTGGCGAATGGTGAATGGAGTTACAAGATAGATAGACTTTTTCTATAGATTTGTCAACGACACAGTACGATTTTGACTTCTTACACGAAAATATAAAAGGCTGAAGTAAACTTTGCATCTAATATTACTGTAAAATATATTTTTACATACCCGCGGGACAAAAACGACCTTCGGGGCCATCGTATATAGCCAAGTTTTTTTTTACTGGCACAGTGTCGTCTTGTAAAGTCAAGTGAGGTGGTTGGTCCCCTTCGTGATTTGTTCCAGTAAGAGCGACCGACGATAATAAATCGAATGATACCTCGTTATCCGGTTTTGGATATTCGATTGGTGTACACTTAGATGCAGGTTTTAATTTTGCATGATCAGGTCCTGATAATAAAATAACACATGATAAATACATCGTGATATCTCTAACAATTTTGATATTATATATTTTCTGAGAGAAGGGAAATATTAAATACCTCCATGAGAAAAGGTCCAAGGTTCTCTTCCACCGATCAACATAGAAAATCCAGAATACATAATTCCTCCATAAAGACCAAGAGTCGTGTGAAAACTTGGTCTCATATTTCTAACAGCCTTTAATTCTTTGTATATCCAACTATTCTTTATTTTTTCAGAATAAGTTTTTGGTTCAAGACCTTTGCTTGACGAAGGATTCGTTTCTGCTTCTATGATAGCTTCAACCACACTCTCTGCTGCTAACATACCACTCTTCATAGCATTGTGCGTACCTTTGATTTTAGGTACATTGAGAAAACCTGCCGTACAACCAACCAAACAACCACCAGGAAATTGAAGCTTTGGAAGGGATTGAAATCCACCTTCTACTAATGCTCTTGCACCATAAGCTATCCTATATTTATCATAATCAGGATCAAAAATCATATTCATAATTATTATATTCATACTATTACCTCTTTCCTCCTTCGAAAGTAGGCCTAATGCTAAGATGTTGTTTGAATCTTTGAAATTCTTTAAATGGATGCAAGTAAGGATTAGAATAATCTAATCCTACAACGAAACCTACTGCAACAAGCGGTGTTTCTTCGTTGAGATGATATAAAAATGATCCACCATATGTATTCTTATCTAATGGCCAACCAACCGTGTGTTCTACTGAACCAGGCTTATGTTTCTTAGGATCAATTTCCCATATCTGAATAATGAAATAAAAGTTATTAGAATTAGAAATTGTAGAGTAGTTTTACAAGATACGTACTTCTTTCAATCCTATACCATAGCTTTGCGGTTCACAGTCCTTCCTCAAATTAAGTTTCTTCGAAAGTTGTTTAGTAAGATGACCGTGACAACCTTCAGCAAAGATAGTACACTTTGCATGTAACTCCATACCTCTTTCAAAAGTTTCTTTTGGAGAACCATCTTTTGCAATTCCAACGTCATTTGTTGCTATTCCTTTCACGGAACCATCTTCGTGGTATAAAACTTCTGAGCCAGCATAACCAGGATATATTTCTACACCTGCAGCTTCAGCTTGTTCTCCAAGCCATGATACAACATGGCCTAATCTGTAAACAACCTACTTCTTTACAAATTTTTAAAGGATATAAGAAAATTCTATTTCCATATACAATGTAAAATGTATTTTTACCTAACTATATAATTCCCATGATTGTACATAGGCATACCCTTGAAAATAGGTATCGATATTCTTCCTTTTTCTGTAAGAAAAGCAAATTTATCTTCCGTCACTGGTGTATGTAACGGTGCACCTAATTCTTTCCAATTTGGAAAGAGTTCAACCAAGGCAATTGGATCTAAACATGCACCACTAAGAATGTGTCCTCCTACAGTAGAAGCTTTTTCCACTAAAGTAACCCTAAGTTCTTTTCCATGCTTCTCTGCTAATCTTCGAGCTTGTATAGCTGCTGACAATCCTGCTGGACCTCCACCAACAATTAATATATCTGTCTCGTCTACGAATCTTTCCATATTCACATCTAAAACATATACAGATATTTATATATGATATATCTGTAATAATAATTAATATTTAACTGATAATTTATAGTTAGAATAATACACCAACCTTTCCATCTTGGATCTGTTTCTCTCGGTACTATGGTATAATGAGTTGTAATTTTTGGATATTTGACATCCGAATAAGCACGATAAAAAATTTGTTGTAATCTCTGCTGCACTATCAAAAAAGTAATAAATAAATTAAATTCTCGTGATTAGATATACATAGTTATATACTATAACGAAAAGAAAAGATTTTCTAATTGCATAATCGTATTGAAAACAAAAAAACAACATTGCATAAGATTCATAAATCGCGCGCAAATATTTAATGCATTAGCATGCAGACCGCCATGTTGCATCAGCCAATCAGAAGGCAGTGTATGGTTGCCATATCAACTAGCAAGCTTCCTATTAGTCGATGCGCGTTCACGTCGAGATGTATCTACGTCGCATGCGTGTACGTCAGTAGTAAACAGACACGATGCAACAACGTTAACCTATACGAGAATTTCTCAGGACTCTTCGATAAATTAAACGATAAAATAGATTATATGTTATACTTGTCTATTTTATTTAGACCGATAAAATACTGTAATCAATTAGTTACATAAAAATTACGAATAGAACAACCTAATGATTGACGATAAATGTGTTTCGATCGATCAAATTGATTCTAATAATCGACCCTGATCAAAGTCCAACTTTCTTCTGTATTATTTTTCGATTTCGTCGCTTTCGAAAAAAACACAATATATTGAAACATGATTTTTTTTAAATATAGAAATATATTTTTAATTAAAACATCTAGTAGATATCAGCATGATAAGTGTAACAAATATTCTACATAGGAAACGATTTTATCACATAGGCATAATTTTTTATTTCTTTGCTTTTATTGCAACAATTTTATTAACAAAAAAAAAAACAATACCGACGATACAATAATCAACTTACCAATTTTTGAAGAGCGAGACACAGAGAAGGCCATGTCTGCACACTGGCAAAGCATGGATATCAAGGATTAGATATAAATAAATGAATAACTTTATTAAACAATACAAAGAGTCGTAATTAATTGTATATCACATAAATCCAAGTTCGTGCCTTGTAACAACAATATTATTTCTCTTTTACTGCAGTACATTTATTATCTGACAACAAGTGATATCTCATACGTATTAAAAAAACAACGAACGATTTCGAAAGTCAAAGAGTTCTATCGTCTTTGATTTATTTCACGAAAGAAATAGTCGTTGATTAACTTACCATCCTGAATACATACAAGTAACGACATCTACAATTGAGTAATAAATACTCTTAATTGCACACTTTATCAATTAATTATTTAATTAGTTATTAATAATTGAAAAATCGAAAACGTTTTTTCTCATTTCAAAGCAAAGCAATGAAATTTTCTATTGTTTTTTGTTTTCAATCAATTGCTGACTTTTTGTTTGTCCGTTTTTATCCGATCTTTCTAGCTCCAATATGATATCGGTTTTTTTTTTTAATCTAGTAAGTCTTTTTCTCTATACCTGTTCCAAAACAATCGTTCTTAACGAGTAAACTCCTTTAATTAATAATCAAAACAAAATATCTATATTAGAATTCTAATTATTGTTTGCTTTTAAATGTATATAGAATTTAATTACACATTCACTTTGTGTACACTACTTACTATTAAAAGTTACTAGGAGATAAGAAAGTTTAAAATTTATTAAAATTCTAGTAACATCGCTAAGCATCATATCGGTAATAGTAGTGATCTACCTTTATCTGATCGACAGTCGGTAATACGACTTACCGACCGAAAAGGTCTGATGATAGCTTACCATCAGATCTCGGCCGGTAAGACAAAGGTAGAGCACTACTATTACCGATATCGGCTTAGCAATGTTACTAGAATTGCAATATATTTTAAACTTTCTTATTTCCTAGTAACTTTTAATAGTAAGTAGTGTACACAAAGTAGTGAATGTGTAATTAAATTCTATATACATTTAAAAACAAACAACAATTAGAAATCTAATATAGATTGTCTTGGAACAGGTACAGAAAAAAGACTTACTAGATTAAAAAAGACACCGATATCATAATGGAGCTAAAATGACCGGAGAAAAACGGACAAACAAAAAGTCAGCAATTGATTGAAAACAAAAAACAAAAGAAAACTACATTGTTTTGCTTAGAAATGAGAAAAAACGTTTCCGATTTTTCAATTATTAATAACTAATTAAATGATTCATTAAAATAAAGTGAGCAATTATATAGATTTTGATTGAACAATTAGTGAGTAATTAAGGGCACTTATTCATTTTTCTGCTGTTGCGGTTCTATGCCAACTTTTTTGTGCTGCATGTTAGTTCTATCTGAAATGGCGAGCAGATTCTTGGAATAAAGTTTGGCAAAGGAACACGAGGGTGTAAAAAACGAAAGAAGAAGAAAAAGAAAAAGCAAGCAAGCAAGCAAGCAAGCAAGCAAGCAAGCAAGAAAGAAAGGAAGAAAGAAAGAAAGAAAGATCAGTAGTCTGCAATGGTAGGATCTCGGAAGGGCTAACGTCCTAATATTCAAAAACCGTCCCTCCCATTCATCCTGTCGTGAGATGCAACGGCAAAGGCAGACATTGCGCCCGTCGTCTAATAATAGAACACCGATTCCGTCGACATATTATACATATGCTCCCTAATATGCATTCGAGTATGTATAGGATGTGTATGTGTACGTTGTCGATGCGCCGCGTACCAAAAAAATAAACGCATCGTGCGTGGGGGTGGGAGGTTTAAAGAAGAAGAAGAAGAAGAGGAAGAATGTAAGGCTGCTTTCACGCCGGACACGTTGGTTGTAGTCCCATCGAATTTATATGTACATACTAAACGTCTTATTCTTTTTCTTAGAAGGACAAGAGAATTCGTTTGAAGATAATGAATGAACACGCGATTAATAAATAATTATGAATATATATAATGGTAACGCTAACACCTGTTCGCTCGCGTAAGTAACATTATTTAATTATATTTACATAAAAAAAGTGTTATAATAAAATCAATGAATTTTATATATACATATATAAACTTATAGAAATTGAATAAGTAATGAAGAAAGGGGGAAATGGGGGTAAAGAAGAAATGAAAGAAAATTCTGTTCGAAAGATGGATACCAAAAATTCTCTCCTCAGTCTTACTTTAGGTTATTCCACTCTTTGACTGTTTTTGAAAAGAATAAGAAGAAGGAGCTTATCGGTTAAACGCGATCCACATTGCCTGGTTCTCTTGAGCGGGCGAGGATACTCGGTGCATTGAGCCGGCTTAAATACGACGTTGCGCAGAGACAGAGGCGTGGGACAGACACTAAAAGAGAAAGAAAGAGAAAGAGAGAGAATGCATAAGATGAAGAAAGAAGAATATAGTAGTGGTTGTATAAGAGGGAGAAAGAGAAGAGGTTGGTGTACTACGCACGCATGCACGAAGTTGGTGAGCGAGCGCGTGTGGCGATTCCGCGGGTCCGTGGCTTTGGTACCAGCCGAGGGCTCCTCAGTCCGTCTCGCGAACTCGGCGCCGAGGGAATGCGGCTCCTCCTCGGAAGGCGCCCTCCCTGCATTACCAGCCTCTTCCGTGATCTACCTCTTAATAAGAACGACAACAATTATACAACTATAAGAACAAAAATAACAAGAGGAAGAAGTAAACCAACGAGTTCTATTCCCTTTTTTCTCTTTTTACGTCTTTTCATTATTTTCATTATATGTATATGTATATATATATATCTGTCCTTCTTCTCCTCTCTCATCATACAAATAGACACATACATACACATATTTGTATTATTTAGAGAAGAAAAAGAGATTGAAGTTTGGAAGAAGATTGAAAGAAAAACTATATATTATTAGTCTCTGAATCTATCTTACATTTTGATCATTTGTTATAGTAGTAGTAGTCTTTTTCTTTTTTTCTGTTACACACACAATTTTAAATTGAAAGAAGATAGTGATCCAGAAGAGGAAGAAAAAAAAGGTGAAGAGGAAGATAATGAAGATTGAAAGATAGACAAGAATTCTCTTTTACTCGTTCTTTTATTTCTATCTTATATTACATTATAAATGCACATTTGTACTTAGAAAAAGAGATAGAGAGAGAAGAGTAGTAGTCCAGAAGAGGAAGAAGAAGATTAGAAGATAGAAAGAAAGAGAGAGTGTATTCCGGCGCCACGATAAAAGCATCATCATCCCTCCTTCTCTTTCTGTTGCTCGTATCATCTCAGGGAAGCTAGCTGGCTAGCTCTGTGTGTTAGGCTGCCACCAACAGCAGTCCAATCGTGACCGTACGTCCGTCTGTCCGTCCGTTTGCCCGCGTGCGGGCGCGAGCGTGCGGGATGCGCGACGCGGCTTCTTCATAAAAAAATAATACTAACTTTTCATCGTATCCTTCTTCTTCTTCTTCTTATTTTTCTTTATCCTGATCTCTATGCATCCTGATTTGTTTCATACTTGTTTTTTATCATACCGATTTGAATTGCATCAAATCGTTGAGAGAGAGTTGTTTGATTAGTTAACGCGAGTGTTGATTAGAAAACAATAAAATAGTTGAAGAAGATTGCAAGGACGCGAAGAGGTGGGAGAAAGGATATTAGAAGAAAATGGGTTGCTCTGAGGCCGATGCCGAAGCTGCCAGCTCCAATGCTGTTGACTCGGATGGATCCGTCAGCTGGGAGGATTTCTTTGGTATGTTTATATATATATATATATACATAAATAAAATTTATCATTAATATCTTTTTGTGATTTTATTTTTCTAAGAAATTTGTGTGTTTCATAGTTTTGTACGCATCGATAAATCTTATTATAGCGAGCACGATGCAAATTTTTTAATCCAATCAAATGATTACGTTATATTATTATGCAATGGGGACTTTTATTTTCATGATATTTTTTTGAGGTGAATTATAACATAGTATTATAATTGTAATGAAAAATGTGCAGTCGGAAATCGGAAGTTCTTATCGTTTACGATTTAGAATCTAATTGATCCGATTAGAGTTTTATCCATTTAATCGATTGAATCATACTGAAAGGTTGACTCATAAATTACCGGCAATGTATTAGAAAATTCATTTTTTTTTTCTTTTTCATTTTGTTCTTTTAGATAAGAAATATTTCAACGTAGTTTGACATCGATTTAAAATTGTTAAAACAATTTTGTAACTATCGTTAACGGGAGACTTCCTTGACTCGTTAAAATATTCTAACTTCTTATCTCTAAGTATACGTATGTGTATTAGTTTTTGCATATCGCGTTAGAAATACCAAACGTTTCGTGCTCGTCCAATATTTCACTTTGGAAAGACATATTTCTCATATTTTGCAATGCACGAACGCGCGTATTGTTATTGAAAATATTATCAAAAAGGAAAAGAAGAAAAAAGAACAAAAAAAAAACAAAATAATAATCAAGGAGTAATTAAAATGTGCAGAAAAAAATTAATTTTTTTTTAATATAAAAACTTATAAATATTTCCAACATAAAAATGCATTCACAGTAATCGAGTATAAATCTAAGATTTCATTTCTCTTTAGAGAATTCTCTGTCTCTGAGGCCATGCACCACAGTCTTCTCTCCGTTTCTCTGCTTGCCACGTGTTGCACGCTCGGTGAGCACGTCTAAAAGATCTTTCAAGCATCTTCACCGAGAGAGGAATAAAAAGAAAAAAAGAGATAGATGCATTGATAGATAGATAGATAGATAAAGTTTATTACATAACACATCTCTCATTTGAAACGGTCATTAATAACAATGAATGTTAAGAATTTTCTTAAACCAGTACGTTCGCGACTTCCGATCGAATGAGATCTCTTTTTGCTACTTTTTTATTTATTTATTTATTTTCTATTTCGTTTGTATATTTTAAAATAGAAGAATAATCTGCGTATAAAATTTACGAGCAGAGATAAAACAAACTTCCGAAATATAAAAAGAATTTGTATTGTTCCTTTTTTCCAAATATTATACATTGATACTTTGAACACAAATAAAAGGGAAAGAATAGAAAAGAAGAAATGATGGGGGTCGGTGATGGGAAACTACAAGCGGCTTTTACTCGGAAAGCCTTTAAAACTTGTCTTTTTAAGCGGTATCTTTCTTCTAAAGAGGATAGACCTTCCACCAAGTCGACAACGACGACAACGGCCGATTATAAAGTGAACAAAAAGAGTGAATTGCTACCTGCTGAAGGAGAAGTTTGCTTTGATATTTTGACGAAATTATTTCACGTTAATACTCGGTGAGAAGAAGGGGCTGCTTGGGAGGGATTTTTTTTTTTTTCAAATTTTAACCCCTTTGTACTCGAACTTTTTCTACTACCTTTTTTTCTTTCAATCATAATGCCAACAACTCAAAATAATTTTAATAGAAAAATCATATTGACATATTATAATTAAATGATATAATGTTGCGCGTATTTCAAAGAAAAGTCATAGTTAATTATGTTGTAGACTAAATTATTGAATTTGCTTGAATTTTTGTTTTTGATTATTCCTATAGCAGAACCCTCGAGTGCAAAGAGGTGGTTAATAAGCTTCTTTTTTCCTTCATTTATATTCGCGTTGAAATAAATATGAGAAGCGAAAAAATGGGGGGAAACAATTTCGTTGAAGGTGGTTCGTTAAGAAAAAATTCTCAAGGCGCAAAGTAAGAATATATCTTTTAAATAGGAATGGCGCAAATAACAGATCCTTCGGCTCATAGAAAATGCTTGGCACGAGTATCGGGAGGATGTGAAAGAACGATTCACACTAATGACTTTCGTGTAGGTGCACTTCGTAGAGATTTACGCGTACACATTTATGCTCGTGATGGCACGTTGAGTTTAAACGGCGACGACGACTATGGCGACTATGGCGACGACGACGACGACGACGACGAAGAAGACGAAGAAAACGAAGACGGCAAAGTCCTTTTCTTTCTCGTCCTATTCGCCGACGAAGGTGCTTCTCGCAGGTGCCTATCCGACACCCTAAGAGAATAAATTATGATCGAGCGCCGCTGACAAGATTATCGAACCAACCTCAAAGCCTTTTCCTTCTTCTCTTCCTGAATTCTCCTCCTCCTCCCCCTTTTACCCATTGGACTTCGTGACTTATCTTACTTAATCAAAAATTTACAACTACGATAATAATAGTAATAATAATAATAATAATAATAATAATAATCTTGTGTTTCTAAAATAGGAAAGAGATAAAGGGGAAGGGGAAATAATACGATGTTTTAAAACAATTAAGAATTTCATCGGAATACTTCTAATTGAACGATTTAACAATGATCGATAGCAATCAATCCGTAAGTAATACTCGAATGAAATGAATTGTTCGACGAAATAACGGATATCTAAAGCACGATCGATAATGTTCCTATAACGGTTTACACACTCGTGATTCCAAAGTGAAATGAGGAATCGTAATAGAATTACTTTGCTAGTATACGTAAGTAAAGATAACGACGTCATTATTGCCACCATTTTGATTATTTTCGAAACCACTGTGCATTATAATCGCGTAAATTCATATATATATATCTTTCGAATAGACCGAATTAATACGAAAGATATGATATTTACGTTTAACAATGAATTTCTTAAAAGATTGATTTGGAAAAATTCATGTATAGCACATATATGTGTAAAGTATGTAGTAAATAAGATTAAATAAGATATACGCGGAGAATGATCGTGGCGTATTTCACGCCATGGAAGAGAAAACGTTTGCTAGGTTCCTTCTACCAATATAAAAATACTCGTAGGAGATACTTATATGTATATAGATAGCATACACATAAACGCGCGCGCACGCATATAAATTTATTTATATATACGAATATATGGGGTATAGATGTAGGATTCGATTCGTCCATAGTATCTTTTATTTTTCTCTTTGCAAGGCACGATTCGTGTGTACTGTGAAAGCGACATTACGTTTTATCCTTCCCTTATCTCGAAATTATCTCGAACACGCTCTCGACGATTCCTTCATTTTTCCTCTTCTCTTCCCTTTTTTTTCATACTTATATATACATATATATATACCATATATGTATATCTGTATCCTATGTGTTTGACGATCGCAAAATTGACGTTCCTTCGTTCTATCGTAGAACGTTTAAGTTTCCTTGATAAAATGTTCGATTAGAAAAGGAAAATGAAAATGATAATGATGAATGAAATTCCATGGAAAATTTGGGAACATAAACACGATAGTTTTCATTTTGGTTGTTGCAAGGAAACGACTGTGATTATAATTAATACAAAACGAGACGTAAACTCGCAAAGAAGGCAACGACTTTGAAGACACAAGTGCTGAACTTAAGGATGCTGGCTTCTAAACAAAAAACTCTCTGTCTTTCTCTCTCTCTCTCTTTCTTTGTGTCTCTGCCGGATGCAACTTATGTTAGAGAAAATGAGAGGAAGAGAGAGGGAATATTCTAAAGGGGAGACAGAGATCGTCTCGTTTCCGTTCCGTCTCTGAATTTCTCCTATCTGTATTTCTGTCTCTCTCTTTTATGTATGCACGTCACGTGAATATATTTCCACAACCTACCCTCCCCCCCCCCTTCCCCATATTACACCCCATACGAGTTTTGCAAGGTGCACAAATGTTTGTCACAAACCCATGTAACCCCTTAAAGTTAGATAAGAGTTCATTATTTCATCACCATTTGGCGATAAGACGTTCAGCATTTTAGTAAAAACATGATGGCTGTATTATAATCCACCTCGAAACACATTCCAAGATATTATTTAAACTCATTTTAAAATAATGAACGAAGAGAAAATATCGAGGAATTCGCTTAGAAAAAGAATAAATTCTCACGAGAAAGAATAAGAAGTAGTTTGTTGCGAGATACTAAAACGCAAAAAGCAAAAAACAAGGGGAAGAAGAAGAAGAAGAAGAAGAAGAAGAAGAAGTGTAGTTACTTGTTGAAGATTTCAGGCACAGGCAAAATGCGATTTCGAAGGGCCCGGCAAATTACTCTGAACGAAAAGAAGTCGGCGGCGAGGTTGTTACTTGTAAGATCGAATGTGCCTACACACCTTTTGTTGCCACCCGTAGGAATTGCCTACCCTCTCTTTCTCTCTCTCTCTCTCTCTCTCTCTCTTTTTCTCTGTTCCTCAGAGTTACACCGACGACCACTTGTGTGGCCTCTCTTTTCCTCGCGTCGGCTCGTTTCGATCGAATTCTTCGAAGAAATTGCCTTCTCCAACTTCCTGGAGAAAGAAACTAAACGAAAAATCCTAAATGGATAGTCTCTCGATGATATCATCTTTTAGTGCGGAAACTTTCAAACAGTTCAACAAGAAGAAACTAACAAAATTTACGTTTCTATTCTCACCACCCCCCCGTAGCGAGGATTTTGTCCCCTCTTTGATACATTATACTAACAATAAGCGAGAACATGAAAAATATTCACAAGTCGAGATTTTCATAGACCCATCGTGGGAAAAAAAAAAACTCGTGGAAAGGGGGAGGGGGAAGCGAAGGAATTTAGAATTTGAGAACAAGCAAGAAGAAAATGACAACAACTAAGGAGAACTACAGGCGTACAGTTTCGAAAAAGAAGAAGATACAATCTTCTTTTTTTAATTCTCAGAGCATTCCAGAAATAAAGGGAAGAGAAAAAAGAAAAGGAAGAAACCTGGTCAGCAGCATTCTGATCGTCGGAGTTCAGTCTCAAATGTGTCTCCCGTTTGTTCGCGTGGGTTTTAGTAAAGCGTAGGCGTATACCTCGGGCCAGCTGCATTTGTAACTCCCGCCGGTTGAATAGAAGTAGGGTATATATACTTGTACACGGTGCAGCCAGCATACAGCTAGCTAGCTAGCTAGTGTATGGTGTTTCAAAGACACGTGAAAGCATCGAGAGCAAGCCACAAATAAGAAGGAGAGAGAAAGGTATATGGAAAGAGAGTATTATCTATCCTTTTCTATATTTCTCTTTCTCTTTCTTGATTTTTTTTTGTCTTTCTTTATTTCTCTCTGTACTTAAGAACAGGTTGCTTTTGTTGAATTGCCTAGTCGTCGTTGTTGTTGGTTGTTGGGTTGTATAGAGGAAAACGTGTCTCGCGTGTGCTAAGAACTCTGATCTTCGTTCGACTTGGAACTTGACGCCATTGAACTTGATTTTCCGAGTGTTGCACGTGCGAAAACTTTAAAAGGAGATGAACGAGACTATCGACTACGTATTCCTCTATGTAAGACTGTCTGTCTATCTATTATGTATGTACAAAACGTAACGTATAAAAACTCGATTTGGCGTGATACATTTTCTTTCAAAAAATTCACGCTAAACGATTTGTGTTTGAAAAAAGAATTCAATTCAATAGTAGAACTGGGTCAACCTGTATAACATAGTTTATATATTTAACATGTGTGAATACGGAAAAGAAAATATCCTTTGGTGTTATCGAACCTGGTATAGTAATCTCGTCGAAAATCACGTTCGTTGCAGTTTACAATTTTTAATTTTATGAGAATGCACAACTTTACTACGAAGTATATACTCGTTAAACGTATTTCCTTTCTTTTCTTATTATTTCTTCCATATCTACTTATTGAACTACATAGCAATACGATAAGATTACGGAATGCATGTAAGAATTATATGTAAGAATCTTTATCGATTAGCTAAGGAGAACAAAAATATTCTTTTCTTTTATGCGAAAAAAAAGATTACTCGTTTGCTTATTGACGTCATCTGGAACACAGAAGAGAAACAGGAGCAAGGCAAGAGATGCGTTTTCAAAGACTTCTGTTATTTGAAAAGTATCTACATTGGAAAGAATTAACTTGAAAAGAGGAATCGATCGATTTTGAAAATAATTTAACTATTGTTTTACCATGTATGCACCGTATTGCACCGTTGTAATGTGAACTTTAGTGACGCAGTCAATGCGAAGGTAGGATGACGAACGAGAGTCGGGTTATCGTAATCGCTTTGAAAAATGTTATACCAGCGATAACATTTCTACGGATAACATTATTTTTTTTGTCTGCCAAACAATTATAACGTTCGGTGATAATAAACGAGTGCAATTATTGTAAGTATTTACCTTGATATTCTTCATCGTCAAACTTCCATTAATTCTTTGCAAATTTGCCAGATGTATAATGCCGAGTGTAGTTTATTTTTTCTTTTTTTCTTTCACATTTATTATTCTTCTCCTCGTTAGGTTTAAAAATTGAGTTAACACGAGAAAAGATAAGCAAGTGTGTGTACATCCTTTTCCTTTCGGTTCTCGCGTCGTCATAAATGGCGAAACATCAGCGATATCATCCACCCCACCCCGCCCCATAATGGCGAGGATGTTTATTGGCTTTGTTCTTCGTCACATTGGAGAGCTCGTATCTCGTGTGAACTTTTTGGTCGTTCGAGTCCACACCCACACAGTCCTGTCCCATTATAAAGGCCTTTCATCAAATCGTATATTATAATATAATAATCGTCGAGAGAGAGAAAGAGAGTCGACTGACACTAAATAATTAAAATTGATCAGGAATATTATGAAATATAACCTGACTAGAAGAAATAATTTTAATTCGCAAAGATGGCGAGCATTAGAACGAACTCCAGTGTCCCAAAAATCCAACCTATTTTTTTCCCCCAACTTTTTGATTATAATCAAAGTAAAGTTCCACGAAGAAAAAACGAAGAGTAAGAAGAAATATAAGAAGGAACACGCGAGTAAATGTCTCGAGCAAGAGTTCTTCTAGTCAGAATCGTCTATGCATTTATCGATTGAGAAAGGGGTCAGCACGAACTACGTTGGAAGGTTTCACAAAGTATGTTTCTATCGGTGATTTCCCTATTAGCAACGAGTTACCGGAAGAAAAGTTCCCTTAGATGAAAAAGAAAAAGAAAAAGAAAAAGAAGAAGAAGAATAAAGGAAAACAAAGAGGAGAGGATCTTAGGAACCTAATCGTGCTTTGGGGGTGGAAGGACTCGGAGGATCCTTTTTTCCCTCATTAACGAAATCACTCGCTAGAAATCGTGCTTAAAGCGAAATAAGAAAAAGAGAATAAGAATAAGAATAAGAATAAGAATAAGAAGATGCTTAAAGAGTTTTCGACGAAGATGGAACGTGTAAAAGGTTTATCTTCGATCCATGAGCTGGTGGTGCAAACACAACGAAAGAGAGAGAAGAAAATATATATATATATATATATACTCGGTGGTGTTACATATAAGGAAATCGTAACGAGTAACGACATTAGGCATCGTTGCTATCACGTACATGGCAGCCAAGAAGTCAGCTTAGACTCCCTCGGATCCGGTTTTCTTCGGCCATATTGGATACACGCGAGTCAATTGTGGAGAGTCTCGAAGAAGTCCACCGTATGTGGCCGGATCGGGATGTACTTTTTTCTGCTGTGCACTTTAAACTCCTCTCCTCTTTCTCTCTCTCTCTCTTTCTCTCTCTCTCTCTCTCTCTCTCTCATTTTAACAGTGTTTTACTCAGTCGGAACGTTCGTGCCTTACCAGGAATCTCAATGAACCCGGAATTCTCCTGATCTGAGTTGCTTTTCAATTCGTGCACGTGATTGTGTTAACTCGACGAGTAGGAACCAACAAACCCTCTTCCCTCTCTCTCTCTCTAGGTCGCGAGAATAGTTTTTAGCACGAACTATGCTGACGTGTTTGAAATGATATTCGAAAAAAGAACTCTTACGATTATTAGTCATAAAGGCCACCATAAGCGAGTGGGTTCTGGTATTATTGATATGGGAATAATATCCTAACTGTGTTACTTCGTAAACACACTTTATTCGCGAACGTGCCATAAAGAGAAAGAGGTGGGGAGGATTGAAAAGTTTTGAGTTTAACTTCAGCATTTACAGATCTTTTATTATTTGGATTTTCTTTTGTAGGAACGTTGAATGCATTGAATCGCAACCGATCAATAAAATTCGATTTTATCTTTGCCGCGATCGTTATTGGTTTATAATCGTTACTATATCGCGAATACGAATAAAATAAAAAAGAAAAATGTAAAAAAAGAGATATTAGTTCGCGACTTAACGCGTATTTCTATTCACTCGGTCTTGTTGAAAGAACACACCATGGAGACGTTAATGTGCATGTCGTTCCTAATATGTAACAGGAGTGTGAACGCACTCGTAAATCGTATTCCTCGTTTCTCTCTTTCTCTCTTTCTTTCTTTCTTTCTTTCTTTCTTTCGTATTCCCTTATGCCGCTTAGGCTCGTTCACGAGTAGGCGAACGAACGAACGAACGCGTTGTGGTAATCGGTGCAGCCAACGGTAATATCGTTACCAAGCTTTGTGACCAATCCATAGGATTTTCTTTCTTAAGCCTGCTTAGTTGCAGAAAAAAAAATGCATTCGAGCTAAACGAAAACCCCATAACGATAACGAACCTTCCTTCACCATTCAGTGATCGTACCGTGGTATACGTGAATAAGTAAGTACTTTAAGTACTATATCTGGAGCTTAGTTTGCAGTTCGTTTCTGCCCATTCAACTCCTCTCTCTCTCTCTCTCTCTCTCTCTCTCAAGTTTTATTTTATTTTGTTTTTTTTTATTTATTTACAATAGCACAAGACCGTAATTATAGTATAACATTTAACGTCCTATTGTATTAAATAATAATGATCGATAGATCATCGAGAGGGGAGGAGGATTTCCGATCGAGTCATTGAATAATTCTAAGAAATATTCTGGAGTCACGCATACATCGTGTTTTACACGTACGCCCAATAATTGTTACATACGAGGATTGATTTAGAACCAGTTGTTATAACCCAAGGCAGATTTACCTGTTGCTCCGTAGCGCTGTATCAGCGTTGTAAGTATGTGTATTCGAGTTACACGAATCATAATGCATTCTCATCGAAGGGAACACGGTAATTGGCCTGTCGTCGAGTACTTAACTGATTAATTCACTGACCGTGGTACACGTACGCTATTTTATTATCTAGCTCCGTTTTATTCTTTTCTTCTTCTTTTTTCTTCTTTTTTTTTATATCAGCCAAACAAATAACAATATTAAATGAATCAAATAATATGGAATAGAAATAAAAGATGTAGTAACGCTGTTATATAAACAGGGGGGTGTTCATAAAAAAAAAACCATTAAAAGTGGAAGATGGACACGTGGTGGACAATAATAAATCAATTATGATAATAACAAACAAAAATGCTTATATTTCAAAAAAAAAAAGGTTGACCATTCGACTTATGTGTATTATAGATTTTTTACTCATTACAGTGTAATCCTATATATATCATATAAATATTGAATGGTTCTTGAACACCTTGTATATATATATAATATGTCGATAGTTGAATCGATCAAGATAGTAAACATTTATGTAATAACGCGTGAGAGGTATAAATATTGTGTGTGTATACGGGGAGAAGAAATTTCTCTCTCCGTGCATTAGCGGCCGCTTTTGCGATGGAACGTTCATATTACCACCGTTATATCACGACTATGTTTCACGTAGTAGTATAAATAGCTTGCGTTACGTCTATCGATGCGCTATTTTCAACCGGTGTCACTGTCGCCACGACGAGTTACAAAGACTAATATAAATAAAAAAAGAAAAAAAAGAAAGAAAAAGAAAAAAAGAAAGTAATCTCCGTGTTATTATTATTATTATTCCGATTTTTATTCATTCTTAAGGGGCATACCTAGTGTGAAATTTGGAAAAAATTGATTTTTTTTGTGTGCATGTTTTGATAGTCTATATTTTTAAGAATAACATATGAAATTTCACATTTCAAATAGTTTTAAAGTTACAGTCTTCTAAATAGTAGCCACTCAGGGATTAGAAAACAATCATTTTATCTTTAAACGCGTTTTTCTCAAAACTACATTTTTCAAATTGGCTGCAGTTGTAACTCAAAGAAGAATCATCCGATCGCATTGATTTTTTTTCTGCTTATTTCGTATATGTTTCTCTATACAATGACCTAAAAGTTTTTCGATTGTATAAAAAGTGTAATTTTGGCGGGCCAAAAATCATCAAAATTTTGAGCAAAATTCGATTTTTTTTTAAAAAGTCTGCCATTTTGTTAAATTTCAATTTTTGTTCACAATTTTAGGTCATTGTATAGGCAATACCTTCTAGATTAACAGTATTTTTTTTTTTATTTCATCCACGGTGAAGGCCGGAATCACTGCAGTCGTTTAGGCCCTTTTTTTATAGTGACTTAAGAGATAGCGAATAACTCGCTGAAAATTACCTTTTTTCGTTTGAAAATTTTATTGAATATCCGTTATTATGTATAAATATATCCTCTAAATTTTAAAATATTTCATGAAGTAATTTTCTTTAAAAAAATTCTTAAAAATCACTTTTTTTTAGGCGGTCACACTAGGTGTGCTCCTTAAATCTATCTCACACATCAGTCGTGTGATTCCACAAATTTCGTCATTTTTTATTTCACATAATTCGTAAAATTTATTTTGTTCCGACTGATTACGCCGGGGGATCGCAGTGATTTCAATGACCGGATAAGAGAGGCTTTATTTTGTATCTTTATTTCGTTATAATATATTTCTTCATTTCTATCGAAATGAGACTTGGAAGTCTCTTTCTGAACAAACGAGCGGCCTGAAATCGTTAGAAATGCATTCGCGTGAGCATCGTCACGCGCGTGACCGACGACAGAGCGCGTTTGTTCCACGCCAAACGTTTATGTGTTTTTCCCTTTTTGAACCGACCGACCGACCCACCAGTCGTCGTTCTTGCTTTCTCCACCGGAACGAACTTATTTATTTCCGTCTCTCATACGTTACTAACCGACTAATATGTTTTAATTTCTATTATCATTCTGCTTATATTTTCTTTTCTTTAACGTTGGGATAAATAACACCGGCCAACATGATTTTCCTTGTCCAAGATATAATTTATTTTTTTCCATTAATTTTGTAGTGTTGATTACGAAATCAGACCTAATTTTATCGTATCACATCAGATTTTTAAATAAAATTAATATATTCGCTATTTTTGATTTTTCAGTAAAAAATAAATTAAATTATTGAATTTTAGCGTTTTTTCCTTGAATTAAGTTACCTCTCGTGAGAAAATATATTAGTTGGAACAGCGACACGCCCATTCGAAACGCGTTACATGGAAATAAGCCGTCATAGTTACTTTGTTTAGAAACATTTTTAGTGAAATCAGTGTGTTTATTTAAAAATATTATTTACGTTTTACTTGTAGTATTTAATATATTTAATTAATGATTTGTGGTTGAAAAACGTGTAAAAAACATAATGTTTTCAAGAAAGTGTCATAATAGTCCAGATACATTTTGTTACATTTGTGGAAACTTTATGACTTCAAAGCAAAAACTGAAAATTACTGAGTTTTTGGAAAATACGTATAATGCTTATTTTGGCTCCAAAATACAACTAAAATCATGGACTCCGCAGTTAGTTCGTTAAGGCATTGGATAAAGAAAATGATAGTTTTGAATACTTGAGTAGAAAATTTCCAAGATTATCAGATGCCAAAATACATTTGCATTTCCGGTCGAATCCAATGGAATTTACGCAAACTTTAATTTGTTTTTCAGATTAAATAACTACAAACTTAGAAAGTTTCGTTTCATTTTTCATCGAAATTATTTAATAATTCTTATTACAAACCTACGCGTCATCGTTTTATAACAGTTAAACGAATCACATTTTCGAATCGTATTCTTAATAAATTTTCCTCATCATCGTCTAACAATTTAACTTACCCCATAAGATTGAAGTCTCGAGATAGATATATCACTCGCAATTAGATCAATATATACTTAATCAAATGTATATAACCCATAAATTTTCATAATATAACCGTACAGACATTAAATTCTTCTTTCCTAGCCTCTTTCAATGAACTTTTCGATCCTCACCTTTGATCTTCTCGTTGAACTCTTTCTTCTCTTCTCTTTAAAGCACATTCCAAATTACATAATCGAACTTAACGCATAAAACACATATATATTTATATATATATATATAATCAAACGTGATTGAATTAACCAACGAAATGTTGGTAATCTTTATTTAATTTGTAATAAATTTAAAAAGAAAATATATAGAACCGTTTTATCGACAGAACGAGATCATTTATTTTTATAAATGATTTATTTACAATGATAGTAAAGTGTTCAAATAAATCATTGGGAGACTCGTGGGTAGTTAATAAGATCGAGCGGAAGCCGTGCCCTTTGAATCGTTTAGAAAGGGGGGGGGGAAGGAGCAGGAACCATGAACGCTGTCAAGAAAAAAAGAAAGAGAGAGAAAGAAAGGTAGGGGATGGGGAGGGATAAATAGATCTTTCACGTGGGAGATTAAACGACCAATTGGTTCTATCCTTTCGATATGGACGCGCACGTGACACACACTTCCAACTTTGCTAACTGGATCGATAGATCCCGATCTATACTTCTAACGTTCGAGAACGTTTCGTAACATATTTAGCCAATTAACGTATCCATTATAATTAACGAGTCATGCATTCGTTTCATGCATTCCTTCCATGTCAATTTAAAAAACACATTTTGTATTATTTACATTTTTATCCAAACATTTTATATATATCACGCGGATGAAAAATGTTATTATAGGTGAAAAAGTACGTGTGTGGTCTTCCACATTTTTGTGTTTTTCTTTTTTTTTTTTTTTTCCTTTTTCTTTGGTAGAATTTGAATGAATAAGAGAATTCAAAAGGGGACGGCCTTGAAAGCATTCGTGCGATTTTGCAGCCACACATCATGCTCGTTCGTTCCGCTTAGAAATTTGTTAAATGCGAGCGTATACCGTAGTCTGTATAGCCTTAACCTTGCAACCATGGATCGTATGTTTAAAACGTAAGAGAGACAAAACAAGCTTTTATACCCGAGGCTATTTCGTATATCATTCTAGTATACTTCTTATATGCACTCGTCTAATCTCAATCAGGCTCGATGTATTATCATAATTATTAACTATTATCGTGTTAAATCGATCTACTCTTAAAGAGAAATCTAATTAAATCTTTCCTCCGTATACGTATATGTCCTGTCCTACGTGTACGTGAATATGTATATGTGCATTAGATTTTATCTAATGTTGATCTTGATTATTATTTCATTACAATTTTTAATTTTTTCCTTTTTTTTTTCTTTTTTTTTTTTTAATTATCATCATAGATTTAATAAAACACACATAACGATTATCACCGTAATGGGAAAAGAAAATTAAATGATATAATTATTTTCGTTATATTTTTCTCTCTCTCTCTTTTATAATTGTCTTTAAATGTTATTTACGAAATATAGAAATAAATAGATAGATGATCATTTAGTTAATGATTCAATAAACAATTTATACTTGATGAAAGATTAATGATCTGCACTCGATTAGTTAGATGGCAAATAGGAATACGCAATTTGCAGGTTGCTAAAAGGGAAAGTAAAATACATTCCTATTACATACATGCATATACATAGACACACATATACATATATATATATATATATATATTTATATATTTAAGAAAAGTATATATACAAATATGTGCATGTACATTCGTACACATGCAGTTTATTATGCTCGTTTTGTGAACTTTCTCTTTGACTTAAATACGCGAAGAAAACTTCCGTTCTTTGAAAATTCGATCGATTCTTTGATTTTATTTATATAAACATATTTCCAATTATATATATATATATGTATTCTAAGAAGTCTTAAAAAATGTCAGAAGATTTCGAGCCCTCAAAGAAGAAACAAATCCCACGGGATGAAACGCGTTCGAGAATAAACGCTCTCGTTATATTTGTCTGTTCGAAGATACTTTTTCTTTTTTTTTTTTGTTTCATTAGAGAAAACGTTAGAATCCCCCACGTGTTTCTTTCATCTCACGAGAGAGAGGGAGAGAGAGACAGAGAAAAATAATATTCGGCGAGTAACGAATATACGAATTTACACTAAAGTAGAAATATTTACAAGAGGAAGAGTGGTACGCGCTTTTTTCTTTCTTTTTTCGAAGTATTTCTTCTCTTTTTTCATGCGAAACAAAAATAATCGGTTCAGTCTTTTAAACGATAGTAAATCTTCTAATGTTTTATGTCTGTTCTCTCTAATGTTTTCTTATTCACAGTTTATACGAACGATCTTTCTGGCAATTAAAATGTTGACTTAAAACATTAGAATTAATCAAATTTTATTTCTATAAACGATAACAAGTATTTTACCAATGATAAAATCAAGATAATCGAGACAGGAAGATTTATTGTACGAAAAATTCATTCAAATATTTTTTATATAAAACATATACACACCATGAGAATAAATTTTGTAGAATATAAGAAGATAGAACTTTTAATCATACAATCATCTCTCGTCTTTTTTTTAGTTTCAAAGAGAAAATGATTTTTGAATAATTCTTTTTCAATGCTCACGAGATACGTATAGTTCTAAACAAGGAAGCCAGCTTATGCCATTACAGTTTCTAACACACATGTACATAATACAAATATATGTATGTGGTACTCGTGTGTCTATGGGTAGATCACTTTTCCATAGATCATTTCTTCCGCGATCATCCTTATAAGAAATTATTTATGCATGTGTCTTCGGTAAGCTTAGAAAATAACACCAGGTATGTTGCAATCATACTATGTTTTAAAAAACTAGAATTATCGTATTCTACTATCTCTCGTATTTGTCTATTTATTTCTTCAAACATATGTTGAAATCAATTGATTTGTGTCTACTTACGTTGCGATTGAAATTTGCAATAAATTCGATCACACGTTAATATGATCATATTTATTCTAACGCAATATAAAATGTGTTATGTAATATATATATAAATTAGATAGACAGTGTTTGCACTTTACAGATAAACCGTGACTACGAATCTAAATTGCGAGCAGCTGGTCGCGATAAAATGCGTCGTACTCGGATGATTATTTCAGATACACATGCACGTTTGAAGTATCAACAATTTTAGATAAGCTAAGACAGTAGAAGACATTGTAATATAAAAAAAAAAAGACAAGGGATTAATTATTTAGACAACAATAAAATTATGATCATTTTCTGATAGATAAGAAAGGGGAAACCGTAATTGAAATTAAAAATAGAAAAGAGATACTACCTAGATCAAATTGATTTGCCGTATATCGGAACGCGAATGAACGTCCAAATATAAATATAAATATAAATATAAATATAAATATAAATATAAATATTGTGAATGACTATAAGTACGCACGCGCACATTCATTTCTGCGTAGAAGTTAAAAAGTACACGTGGGAGTTGAAATAAATGGTGTACTCCGTTGGTGGTGTATCAGTGGCGTAACAACGATAAACAAACTCTAGTCTAACGTTCGAGAATCTAGTTAACAACATTAATGTATTTGTTAGAAACCTGTTGTAGAGTTTTCCAAGTTAGTCTATCGATCTAACGATCGATCAATCGAGATCGATCCAGCTTTTATTTTTTCTATTTTACAATCGCCCACTTGTACGTTACTACCCACTTTTCGTCAGTTCTCTCGATCGTTCCTGTTCCTTTATATTCGATCGATAACAACGTTCGTACACTTAATTAACTCACTTGAGAACGAATACTTTTATCTTTCCTTATTACTTACATATTTTATATATTTCATTGGAACGATTGGAGGAAATGAAAGTATTTTACATTAGATCTAATAAAATTTTATCCTTCTATTAGAATTGCATCCCAATGTGTGTTTAAAAGAATTCGTACGATTTAATCGATGCAATATTTTGATATTTATCGTAATATTTTTGATAGGGTCATTTCTAACAAGCCGTTGAAATTCCATTTAATTTTCATTTGCTTATGAGGAGGAACAAGCAAATGCATCGTATGTCCTTGTAATAGTCGGGATACGGGTTACGGCACTGCGTGATGCAACTTTGTGGGTGCAATGACAGGAAAGCAAGCAAGCAAGAGAGCAAACAAGTAAGCAGGAGCAGCAGCTGATCGTAGTATAGTTGTCGCGAAGAGAGAACTATCGTTTCTCTCGTAGTCCGTTGTGTGTTGCCGTTGCTGTCAGAGACCCGTCGATCTGCGGACTCGTTTCAGACCGGTTCTCTTCTTTCCAAAGAGAAAGAGAAAGAGAAAGAGAAAGAGAAAGAGAAAGAAAGATAGATAGAAAAGAAGGGCCGTGGCAAAACGAGACCGCACCCCGTTGGTCCCCGTTGGTTATTTCCGTCCTAAACGTGAATCTTCCCAACTACGATGATCTAAATTGTATAGATCTTTCAGTGTTTCAACATCCCTCAACCATTTCGTTCAACCTTTTAAGATGATTCCATTGAAATAGGGATGAACATCTAGTGCGGTAATTATTCTTCTATTTCTTTTTTTTTTTTTTGGTTACTGTTGTATTATTTGATAATTTTATTTCTGACATTTGTCCGATGCATTTGTTTGTGACACCAATTGGACGACATAGTGTTTAATAATGTAAAATATTAATCAGCGTTATTTCGTTAATTTACGTACGTATAGCAGCAGTGGTGCTGTCCAATTGGCGAGCCCCGAAGCAAGGTAAATTTTTTTTAAATACAAATTTAAATAAACATTCATCGATTTGCAAGTGAATAATAATTAATCGCATCGAAGATATGTCGAGACAAGATGCCGTGGGCGTTGTCTCAAGGCTTGAAAATAAGAAAAAGTACAAAACGAACAACGCAATCTTCCGATATTGTTCTCCGTTACATCGGTTATTATTATTACGATCACGAATGTGCATGTCCTTGTTCAATATTCATTGTTTCTCTCTCTCTCTTATTTTTTTCTTTTTTTTTCATCAACCGTAATCCACATGTGTAATATGCATGATCGTAATCGTATTATACGTGTAATCCACGAGCATAATCGTATAAATTATAATAATATCAAAGTATCGTTAAGTATTATACTCTCGTTAATTTTACAATTCGTGTAATATACGTGGGAAAGAAAATCTAGAAAATGGAGAACAACAAAAAAAATAATGGAAGTTGTTGGCTCGGAATATGAAATTTGATTTCAAAGGTTTGTAAGTTCTGTGATACTTACAAACCCTTATCGTTCATGGCGCCTGGCACGATCATTAATCAGGGATAATGATAAGGAAAACATCATAGACGATTTAACTTCGACTATAATTAGTTCACATATACCAGCAATAGTTCAATGCATCAGGGATTTATCGAAGATTTTATTTCTTTTCTTTTTTTCTTTTTTTTGGATTCATGAGTAAAAAATTATCTCACAATAATATAATTAGAAACAGAGTGTTAATAAGGATTAAAAATATCGAGCTTATCATTTTCCCATGGGATCCTCAATTCATTCTTCGTAAATTCCAATAACACGAATCGTGCGTAAAATTTTCATGGTGAAAAATAAAGTAAGAATAAAACAAACGTCGTCTCACGAAAACGTGTGCGCGTGTATCTGGAATTTCTCCGAGAGGCTAAAAAAAAAATATATAAAAAGGAAAAGAACGAGCCAACGCATTGAAATTTCGTCAAGTTTTCTCTTTTTTCTGGTTAGAACGAAGTGTTCTTTCGAAAATTTGATTTCGTCATCGATGTTGAGAAGAAGAAGAAGAAGAAAAAAAAAAGAACACGCGTAAGATGAGAAGTACTGATCGCACCTGAAATTTGTAGAAAACTTAAGACTTTTTTCTCTCTCTCTCTCTTTTTTTTTTTCTCTAGTCGTAATATAGGATAGATGATTAGGATTAGATGATTACTAAACTCAAACGTACTTTTTCACACACACTCTTAAAGAAAGATGAAAATGACAACTTTCACGTATCATAACTGAAATAAAAAAGGGAGAGAAAGAAAGAAAGGAAGATAGCTTTCTGTGTGTAAAAGTATGACGATTAGATTGTGTCTTTCGCAAGCGTTTGATAGACGAGAGATCAGTTATGTTGAATCATAGAAAATATAAAATCAATCTATTCGATACCATGATTCTCCTTTCAAAAGAACGATCATTTATCAATCTTAAATATTCTCCCATTTATGGGTGTTAAATTTATTCGAGTTAACACTACAGATACATATCTCTGCAACTTTCGTTCAACCAAATAAACTAAAAAAAATCCAAACGAGGAACGGTGTAAAACATGTAATAAATGTACTTCGAAAAAGTATAGTTGGAGAAAATTGCTATGGAAATAGTAAGAAGGAATAGAAGAAAAAGTATCTCAAACGTTAGCGCTCAGTCATTCTGCTATACTAAGCTCGTACAGTTTGAACACTAGTCTGCTTATGTAGGTTCGATGTACTATGGCATTAGAGTTAAACCGTATGCAATTATCGGCATTGCCTAGCATGTTCTCATCCTTGTTTCTTGTCGCCGTTTTGTAAAAAAGAAGAAAAGAAGAAGAAAAAATAAAAAAGTAGGAGCTTCTCGAGACATCTTTTATCTAGACTCGATACGTATATTTATCGAGTCAATCATTATTTTTTTCTTTTTCAATATTTTTAATCATTATAATATTCGAAATAAGTGATCACAACAACATTTATAATAGAATATCGGTATGTAATAGCACGATTAAATTAACTTAAACAATATTAATAACAAAATGATATTTTTCCCATATCATATATTCATACACCTATAAAGAAAATTTAATTTACAAAATGTGTTTGTTATAGATTGTGATATATTAAAATACTATATAATATTTGATTTAATTTTATCTTGAAATTCGAATATTTTGCATCGATTTTTGTGCATCATCCTTTCCCTATCTCTTTGATTATTTCAATTTTAATGGTGTACGAAGGTAAAAGATATTAGCTAAGCCAAGTTACAGCGAGTACATATATGGAGGTGAAACAGCTCGGTCACAAAGGACATTCCATTCCATCTTACGTTGGCTGCATTAGCTTTGTCCCGCTACTACTGTGCCTTCTCTCTCTTTCTCTCTCTCTCTCTTTCTCTCTCTCTCTCTTTCTCATCTTCTCCTCGTTGTCGGGTCAGAGGCAAAGGGACCTAAGTCCTGGACTAAAATATTCTCGAGCATGCTATCCTCTCTCTGCAAGAGTCCAATCCTCCACCACCGCCACCTCCTCCTCCTCTTCCTCCTCTTTCTCTTCTAAATTTCAGAGTTTTCAATAGTGTGCGAAGAAAAAAATGTTTCCTATTGAATTTTGTTGTAAATTTCGCGTCACGAATTTCATTAGATATTTCTAATATTATTTTATTAGATATGGATAAAGGTGATCAAGTAAAATGTATAATCGATCGATGCGAAATTTTAATAGGACACATGGGGAAACACAAAAAGCTATTCTATTCTCTCATGTCTGTAATCGTTATCGTTATCTAACATCCGCAGAAGATAAGATAATACTTTACTCGTAAATGTTCGTGGAATAAGTGGACGCGTCAGGTGAGAAGAACAAAAAAAAAATAGGGAGCAGACGGCCTCGTGCAAATGCATATTCCCTCACACATTCGTAAAAACGTACAAATAGTAAAACACACGTATGTAGATAGACATAATATAGAGACACATAAACCTGTAACACTTACAGAATACGTGGAAGTAGTACACGCATGCACCACATACACGAAAACGTACACGCGTATATAAGATAAATGTCATAGTTAGTAATAAAATACAATATTAAACGTTGTTAGAGGTTGATTCATTTATGAAAATATCTGTATTACATAAAAAAAGATAAAAAAAAAAGTAAAACATGCAAGTCTTGCAATGTGCAGTTGAAGCACATTTTATTTTTTATTTTGTTTATTTATCGACGACCCAATTTGGAACAACAACAACGTCATCGTTTCTTTCTTCTCTCTTTTTTTCCAGTTTCATATTACGCAAAATGCCATTTTCTTCTTCTTTTTTCCATTTTTCTTTTTTTATTTTTCGAGGTTACTCCATGGTAACCTTGAAGATTAATTACTCATTGATAGAAAGAGAAGCTTTCTCGAGTTATTCCGAGTTGTTTTTGAAGTTATGCTTCTTTTGACGCGCGTTTGGAAAAAAAAAAAAGAAAAATGATGAGAGTGAATTTTTACGATGCGTGCGTTTAAAAAAAAGGGCTAAAGTAAATACGAAAAGAGTGGGAACAGCTGCATTTGATTCACGCGGCAAACTCGGCGTTCTAATTGCTACAATTGGTTGTCATTGTTCATAAAGAGACATGTGTGCGTTTAAGCGTGTTTACATGTGTCGATAATTCTTATGTGTAAAATGTCTGGTAGTAAAGTATAGGGTTAACGTCGTGAGTGTCACCGTCCTCAATACAGTTACTCGAATTTTCCTTCCCTTTTTCTTTTTCTCTGTTTCATTATGACATCAAATTGTCTTTATGGTGTTGTTAGACGTTTATACAATGTAGCCTCGAATTTGATATTACCAAGAAAATCCTCGTCAAATTTATCCTGCTGCAAATATATATATATACCGTACGTAAAAACATTTAAAAAAAAAGTATTACGAAGAATAATCCACACCATTATGGGAATTCGAAATAAAAGTAAGAACAAAAAATAATAGAAGGAAAGTTTCTAATAAAGATATCGAAAGATATCACTTAATGACGAAGACAACGACGATGTTAATGATAATGACAATGATAAATGGCAATAATAATGATCGTGATAATGATAATGACGATTATAGATTTGCCCCTTTTCTTATAAAAAAAAAAAAAAAAAAAAGGAAAAAATAAAAATATTAAAAAATACAAAAAATCTGGGCAAGAGATATCGGAAAGGCAAACATTGGCAACATTTCTTAAGAACATTTAATGAGTATTATTAAAAGAAAAGTATAGTTATGTAGGTGTATATGTGTGTGTGTGTGTGTGTGCGTTTGTATATGCATTTGTGGAATGGACCGTACGAGAGTTTGCCATTGAAAATGAAGAATCCGGTTAAATGTTCTCTCTCTTTCTCTCTCTCTTTCTCTTTAATGATCTCACTCACGATCGGTCACAGATTTCTCGTACGATTTTATCGGCTCTAATTCTATATGGCGAAACGTTCAAATATTATCTGCTTATACAATCTATAACGAGTTTTCTGATTAGAAAGTACGAACACACAACGGGAATACTACTACACATAACACGCATTCACGCACGCACATATACATATAATACACACATACACACAAACACATAGACACAGGTAGGAGGAACTAGCCCGTTACTACAATCGTTATGGTATTACCCTGCTTGGATAATTATGGGCACGCGACCATAACACAACCTTTTCTCGTCCCATCATTTAATATCCATTGTCGTTTCTCGAATTATACCTATGGTTGGGTTAACAATCGTTGTTGAAAATTAATGATTAACGATAGTAGGCGCGATGACCGTCATCGTGGTCTTTAATTAAGCTATTTAATTTGTCTTCGGAAAAGATTATTTGTTTATTTGTTTGTTTATTCAAACCACGATTTAAAAATTGATGGGAATTATTCAGTTTTACGTAACCAGAATAAATATTATAAGATAAAGATAATATAAATATAATACTGATAAATAAAATAATATAAATATATATAAATAAATCATATATATATAGAAATTATATAACAATAAATAAAAGGACTATATAAATATATTTACAAAATTAATGAAGATTTAAATAAATTTCGTTAATCATGAAATCATTTTTACGTGATTCAATATACAAGAAATTAAATTGAGAAAAAGCAGTGCTCTATAAAACATATAATATAATATAATATAATATTATCTAATAATATTTTATTAGATGATAATTATCAAATCAAAATTATTACTGGCCGGGAACGTTGACAAAAAATGTATTGTTAGTTTAAACAATCTTAAATATTAATAGAATACATTAGAGTATTGAACATACCTTAAAAAATTGTTAATTAATAGAAGGAAATGTATATTGTTGTTTAAAAGCACGTGGTATTGTTCGGTGCACTGTCCTCTTCGAAATCCACCGTCAGACTGACACGTTATCCTCTATGAAAATACTTTTGTTAAATGTTTTGTTTACATGAATTTCTAAATAAAAAAGGAAATGTTACTTTACGAATATTATTTTTGTCATACATACACATATGTAGCCTTCAGAAAGTAATTTAAACAATAATCGATAAAAACACTTCAAATGTCTTTATTAGCAACAAAGGAACAACGAATTAGTTTACCGTTGGATTCGAGGATCGGATAAATTGGTCAAAGTTTAAATATTTCGTTTACTCTGTTTTACGAATCGATTCGTCGAAAAGAAAATAAGAGAGAGAGAGAGAGAGAGAGAGAAAGAAAGAGAAAGAGAGATATTGTAGAGACGTTAATAACTTCTCGGTATTTCATTAAAAACACGGTCATTAAAAGTGACGTACAATTTATTAAAAGGGCCCCCTTTCTCTGAACATTATGAATAATCATGATCGCGTTTATTTCCCATAGATTTCTTCGTGGAATTCGTTCATTCGCATATAATTCGTTCCATGCGCAGTTCGTCCCTTTTCGATTTACATAGAATCGATTGCACGATTAATACGATACTATAAAACGATTTCCTCGACGTTCGAGATTCTCTCCCTCTTTCTATCCTTTTTTTTTTATATATACTATAAATATTTATTTTATTTGCATGAAAGTGCACCTGCTTTAAGAAATGTATTTAACTTATACATTAATTATGTATATTAAACACGTATATGTACACGTAAGTTCGTTGTATCGAGAAGAGGAGGAGGAAGAGGAGGACCGGTATTCGAGTAGAAAGGGATGGCCGGCTTTTAAAATCGTCAGGTTCAGTCCTTTTTTGGAAACTTCTTGCAGTAGGTAGGATGAAACTTTTATACGAGTCTCGTGGTGTCGTCGTTCCTACGTGATCGAAGGAATCATATTTTGCAATTGGTTGAAAATGAAGTTGGAGTAACGTTGTTTGTTGGTTCAATCGGATCTTTGTTTTACTCAACAGAGAGGAATTATAATAATAGATAATAATAATAATATAATAATAGAGGATATGCATTATATATTTTATAGTATATATATATATATAGAAATGTAGGGTTTGATTATATCAAAGGTGAATTTTATTCTACGTAAGATTTCTCCAAGAAAATCGTGCGTCACCTGCCGTCTCGATATCGATTATCGATTCGCCGAGCTGTCGTTCGTCGATCTCCTTGGTCTCGGTTCGATTAAATCGCTGAAGGAGGAACGAAAGAACGATCTGGCACACCTTCGGAAGAAGAGAGTACGTTAACACGAAAACAAGCTTATCGGGTTTATCGACTCGTTGTTTGATCGTCTACGCGATCGACAAATCAAATGATTCATCATCCCATCCAATGATTTTCTCTTATTTAAACCCTGACCATTTATTAACGTACCTCTATTATATATTTCGTCAAAATCTCTATAAAAATCACTTTAATTATTATTTCCTCGCAACTTGTTGTTTTCCCTTTTTCGTCATAATTCATTCGTAATATTGTCCCCCTAAACCAAACAAAAAAATCTCCTCTCGTTTACTGCGTTCTATAAAAATGATCTATAAAAATAACACGAAGATCTCTTCATCCCCCAACTTTAAAGCAACCCAAAAGAAAAGAAAAAAAGAGAGACAGCTACAATACGTTAATCTGAAAGTTCCTAAAACTGATCTATAAAAAAAGCCTAGATCTTGGTAACTTCATAGATCATTGGCTCGAAACGAGACCAACTCGACTGAAAAAAAAAAAAAAAAGAAAAGCAAGATGACAAAAAGTAAAGGGACGACATGTATAAATACATAAATCTAGATGATTCGTAAAAGTGAGATCCCCGGGTTTGGCTGGAACACGTGCCCTTTTGGTCGTAACGCCGATAAAAATATATTGAATGATTTTTCATCGATTGGACACAAGGACTAAAGCAAGCAAGTGATTGTGAGAGATCTTGGATCGCGAGTAGCGGTCACGAGGCGCCGTTCCTCCAAGAAAAACGATCCGCCGAGCCAGACATCCGAGACAGCCGCCTTTCTTTCTCTTATAAGGCCCCCTTCTACCACCCTACCCTACCCTACCCTTCCCTTCCCTTTCTTGCTTGCCCTCTCTCTTTCTTTCCTTCTCTCTCACACTTCTACTCTTCTTCCAATCGGTCGACGGTCCCCTTTCGTTGCCCCCCTATCTTTCTCTCTCTTTCTTTCTTTCTTTCTTTCTTTCTCTTTCTCTTTCTTTAGAAAGAGGAGGAGAAAGAGAGAAGAAAAAGGGTGTGGGGTAGGGCAGAGGGGCACAGGGCGTCTCGTATTGGCGCCATCCTGCTGCCACTGCACGCATTATTCCGTACGCATTTTTATCATATCGATGTGGACGCGCGTATGTGTGTGTTTGTTGTGTTACTTACTTACGTTCTCCGCGTTTCACTCTAAATAGGCTTGTTTGATTTCTCATCGAAAGTTCTTCGGAATTTTTAAGGGATTTTCTTTATTTCTTTCTTTCTTTTTCTTTTTTTATGATAAGCAAACGTTCTTGAAACTTCGTAGTTATTGTATTTACAGGAAAAATAATCAATAATATCAGAGATATCTAATGAAATATAAAATAAAGATATTTTCTAATCATTCTAAGTCTTCTTTTAGAAAGAGAGAGAGAGAGAGAGAAAAGGGTGAGGGACGGAGAGAAATTAAAAATGTATGAGTTTCGGTGTTCCCGATTTCACTTTTTCATCTTTTCATTTTCGACCATAAATTTTGATGGGATATAAAAGATAAAGAAATAAAACGGTAAAAAGAAAAAGAAAAAGAAAAAGAAAAATTTGTAATATAAGAGCGTGTGTATATGCATTCTCAGGTATTATGAACTTATAACATGGGTGTAGAAAGAGAGAGAAATAGAGAGAGAAAGAAAGAAAGACCTTCCAGTGGGTTCTAATTTAAGCATAAGATACGCACGCGATACTTAGAATGCATGTTTCTAAATATATGTGAGAGTTTAAGCGAAAGATTGCTCCTAGCTCGCGTGAACTTCTACGATGACGGAATATAAACTGAAATCCCCCCCTCTCCCTTGTGAAAAAGAGAGAGAGAGAGAGAGAGAAATAGAGAAGAAAGAAAGAGAGAGAGAGAGAACGACATCGCGATCGGATTTCTCTTTCCATCGGCTAATAACAGCTTAGACTCTATCTTAATTACCTAGACGCATATCGCGACTTATTAATTTGAGATCATTTATAAATACGTTTCATTTTTTGCCAACAACAAATTCAGTCTTATCCTTAATAAGCGCGTTTATTTGCAAACGTAACACGATTTTTTTTTTAATACGATCAATATACGATCAAAATCATTTTAAAATTGCTTTCTAATATTTTTTGCTTCCTAATGATTAATATAATACTTTGAATTATCTATCGAATATTATTCATTATTTTATATTTATTGGAATAAATTTTAATTAATTTTTTATCTTATACGCGTTGTGTGTGTGTCTCTCCTATAATTCGAACATTCAAAATCAAAGGGGGTGTCGAGAGAATGGAAAATAATTTGCGATGCAAATTGGGATGGCAAACGAGAATTTAAAAATTCGATTAAAATTTATCTGACAAAGTAATCCGATGCGATATGAAGTAAAACCTTTACTCAACTGTCGATACGAAAAGATGACTAAATCAGTAGTTATAGTATATACCAAAGAGATTCCTTTGAAGGAAGGAATGCGAAAAACGAAGGGACTCGTGTCACGCTAGTGGAAAGGGAAGATTGAAGGAGTAGTCCTGTGGTAGAAGGGGGGGATATGAATGAGAGGAAGAAGGGGAAACATCACACAGGATGTACCAAAAATTCCAGGTCTCTCTCTCTCTCTCTCTCTCCTCTTCTCCACTTAATCGCGACCTGTTCTGAGGTATCCTTCGCACACGCGCACACAAAGATACACACAGACACGCACCTATACGAATATCCATAACGTGCAATCTTCTTTTCAAATATGTACATTCGTTGCATACAAATATATAAATGCATACCAATATAGAATATACATGCAGTACGCAATTTTCTTCTCTCAGATACATTTGTTCTATAGAAATATATTTACATGGCGTGAGGGGGGGGGGTGGATATTTTCTTAACGCACATATTCCTTGTATACAAATCTATACCATGCATACAATTACATGCAATCTTTTTTTTTTTTTTCAATACACTTCTTGGAGATATACATATATTTATAAATAAATAAATACACAAATGCACATGAACTTGCATGTATGCAAGTATGAATTTCTCTTAAAATATAGAAATATATGTATATATAAGTATATAGATGGGATTCTTATGAAAGCAACGTCCAGTTTCCGATCGACAACGATAATAACAGGACTCTAACTACGGTGTATATTTATATGTATAGGTAAAAGCAAAGGAACACATGGATATATCGACTTTATGCTCGTAATTATTCGCGAAGTCGGGCAAACTAATTCGCGAGAGAGGATTACTCGGTGAGAACGCGTATACGGTAAGCTCTCTGTTACTATATATAGACATTTCTAATGCATTCTCTCTATGTATTAGAGAGAAGGTTTTGTTGCAACAAAGAGAGAGAGAGAGAGAGAGTTCTATTTATATTAGAATAATAATATTCCTCTCTCTCTATCTCTCTATATTTCTATTTAGAAGTGTAACGCACGATTATGCAACGTCGATTGATTTTATATTCCTACACATTGAAATCATTAATTAAAACAAAATTAAACTTTTTATATATTAGAAACACACAAACGTAGAGACAGAGATAAATTAAATAGAAACAGAAAAAAATGATAGAAGGATAGAACTAGTTAAGGAGAGGAAAAAAAATAGAAAGGGAATAAGTAATAAAAAAAGATCATAAAAAAAGAATGATAGATAAAAAATTAGAGAAAAAGAGAGAGTGAGTGAGAAAGGGAATGAGAGGAAGAGATAATAACAGTTTGAGCACGTAGAGCGTATATGTATATGTATATATATATATATATATAGTCTTCCATACATCTCATTTGCAAGACGATGATTATTTCTTGCGGCGTTCACGATTTACACGCACGGCATATATTCTTCTCTCTCTCTCTCTTTTTTAACACGCGATACGTATAAAACATCTTACATGCATTCTTTGATGCATTTTCATTCCCTGATCGAGAAAGTTTCTAAACTGTTGTCACGTTCAGTGAACCCCTTCCGTCTACTTTTCGAATGATATTAAACGAACACACTCTCTTCGACACTTCGTGTAATTAGTATTTACTAGGATGTGTATTAGACCAGTTATGTTCTTAGAATACGCGTGTGTACCGCGTGTGTATGTGTATGTGTGTATGCGGCAAGGAAAGATGGAAAACGAGGACGAGACTTGAACAATTGGCAAATCGTGTTTTTCCGTCATCTTCTATATATAGATCGTCTCGATCATTTATCTAGGTCAAACAGATTATCTCGAAAATTCATGTTCGTTGTCAATGTTAAAAGAATAATCCCGTAATACTATGATTATTAATATTCTTATCATTAGATCGATATTTTTTGAATTATTTCAGAGATAACTGAATATAAGGATAAATAATCAGATATATATTTTCTTATTTCATCTTGTGCGCGTGGAATTTTAATTCTAATAATATAATCTCCGATTCTCTTGATTAAAAGAAAAGAACAAAAAAACGAGACATCATCTTTATAGTTTCATTATATACATTTTTCTCATTCTTCTAATATACGCCATAGTCTTTTATAAATTCTATGCCTAATAATATAATCTCTATCTATCTTTCTTATACAACTATTTATTAAAAAAATACGAAAAAAGAAAAAATACAAGATTGTCATTATAATATAGCTTGATTTTATGTCTACATTCTTCATATTCCTTTCAGTATATACTCTACACGCATCTTCTATTCATATAAATTCTCATTCTAATTCTAATAATAATCAACGATTTCTATAAATACCAATCGACAACTATCGAGTTTCACCATAGATTCTTTATAATTATCAACCTATCGACTAACAGAAATAAACTAATAATCAAAGACTATATAGTGAAGCTCTCCTTATGCTATCCTAGCGTCCATACATACAAATGCATACATACAAATGCATACACACAAATGCATACACATTTTATATACTATGACTCATGATAGGAAAATCCAAAGAACATCGAAGATCGTAGCAATGTATAACTAAACACATCAACGATTCCCATGATCAAACATTTACAAGAGTGGATGTGCATGCGTGTGTGTGTGTATGTATGCATGCATGCATGCATGCATACGTGTTGGAGGATTCCCATCCTCGGAGCAAGCAGACACGACGCACGCATCGATCTTCCTGTTAGACATTGGCACGCGTGAGATCACGATCGTTTTGCAAATATCATTTCTTTATCGATTCTCAAGTGTGAAAGGTGTATGAATAAAAGATGATTATTATATTGATTCTATATACACGGTGTTTCTCGGAATAATAATCAAATGTTTTAGAAATTATTTGAAAATATCCAAACGATAAAGAAAATTCATAAAAATCCAATTAATGAGGCGTGGCGGGGGCGAAGTAGGGGGGAAGGGGGGAGGGATTTAAAATAATTTCTCATACAATTAAAAAATATAAAACAATGTTGAATGTTAGGTGATACATCTGTTGGAACTTTCGTCGATTATTTTATCTATTGAAAATAATATTCAACATTTTCTTGACTAATTTCGAGACACTTAGTAGGTGTTGGTAGTAAATATGTTAAATATCGAGAGAGAGAGAGAGAGAGAGAGAGAGAGAGAGAGAGAGAGAGAGATAGAGAGAGAAACTTCTCGCATCGATCTCTCACGCTTAAGAGAACAGAACTTCCGTGCTGAGAATAATTGGCACGGTATGCGAGTGAGAGGGCGTTGATCGTAGAAAGAAAAAGGAGAAAAGGGAAGAGAGAAGAGAGAAGGAGGAGGAAATAGAAATCATTGCTTGCTCGTGCCAACCATAAGAGAATTAAGATGCTTACACGCGAGGAAAGAATTAGGATGATTTCTTGTTCGTTTAGGATTAAATAAATAGGATTAAATACATTTTTCGCGACATAGTTATTTGCTATTTGGTTGGCAAGGGTTTCATGAAACCCCTCCCATCCCCCTTCTCCTCCTTTTAAAAATAGTTTTAAAAATAAATATAAATTATAATAGAAAAAAAGAGAGAAAGATCTTTTTACGACATAGGCTTTGACCTCGAATGAATACAAGTAATGGCAACGAAAGAGAGTCACGTTACGTGTGACAAGTCAGCACATATAACTGCTACTAGTACTTCTACTTATTATACTGTCTCATAAGTATCACCATACGATTCAATGCTTATCGAGGATTAACGGTCAGGAGTGGAACTCGGCAACAGCAGCAACTAAAAGTGTGAGAAAAGAACACCATGGACGAACGCCATTAGTAGTATCGTATCGGATTACTCTTCTTCTCCTTTCGATGATTATTATCATCTTTCTGACACTTATATTTGGTGTTAATGACGTTTGGAAAAAGAGTCAATGTATGTATGACCTCTCTCTCTCTCTCTTTCTCTCTCTCTCTCTCTCTCTTTCTCTCTCTCTCTCTTTCTCTCTCTCTCTCTCTCTCTTTCTCTCTCTCTCTTTGAAATATCTTACGTGAAAGTATTTTGAGAAAGAAAGAATGCGAGTCATTTCTCACATACGTAAAATACTTATAAATATTGGTTGTATACGAAAGAAGTACTCGGAAGTCATTGAAATCTCCATTACCCTGATTCAAGATGGCGTAGCCCGTTGGATAAAATCTCTCGTGAAAAATGTATGCCCCTTAACCCCAACAACATAAATCACTGGGATTTAACGGGCTTCCGAGATACTATTATTATACTTATTATTATAAATAGAATTTATTGTTCGAAAAGTTCAAATTCAATCGACTTGCAAATTCTCAGTCGAACCGAGAATTTCGATTTATTTACAATCATTTACATATGTAACATATATCTGCGCACGCACGCACAACTTTGACGCAACATTATACTAAAAGAGCTTTCATAATTTCGTTCAACTATCGATGATCAATTGTGAATAAAACTGCAAGGACAAACTATACAAAAAATGATTTAAAACAAATGATCTACGAACTTTTAACTTATCTAAGAATTTATGATTACCTTCTTATTATGTGTGTGTGAAGTTATTCGATGTGTTCTTTGATATTTCGAGTAAGAGGACTCTGTTGTTTGAATCGAAATTCCTCGTCAACAGAATAGCGTGGCTGGAAGAAAAGCTTTTATCAGGGTGACTCTTTCTCTGTTGTCGGTGCAACGGTGGCTAAAGCCACCGAGTGCTCTGGTGAGTCACTCTCAGTGACTGGCTCGTTGTAATTCATTGCGATGATTGAAATTCCCCCTCTCTCTTTTTCTCTTTTATTCTTTATTTCTTTTTCTCTCTTTCTCTCTCTCTCTCTCTCTCTCTTTTTCTCCCACTCTGTTAGAGAAACGTCAAAGGAGCATGCTCACAAGCTAAGACTTTGTTCACACCGAACACGAGTTGCTGCCATTGTCAAGACAATTCTTTTGTTATGATTTCAGATCCGTTGATTTGAAATTTCGCGTTATAATTACTTAATAAATTATTTACTAAATTTTATTTAAGGTATTTAACAAATGTTGATACATTTAAATTATTTATTTATAAAGTAAGCAGAGGAGTTATATATTATGATATTTTATTCTTTCAACTGAGAAAACATTGAGAAAGGTGTAATATATAAAAGAAAAAAAAATGATTGCCTAATGAAAATCATTTTTTCTATTAATTTGTAATTGCAAAGTTTGGAATAATAAGTAGATAATATCGCATGAAGCAAGTTTATCGGGGTTGTTAGGGAAGATTTTTTGTATCTAATGATGAAATATATTAGCGGCCAAGTCGATCTTTTTCAATCGTCGAAGTCGACCTATTTATTGTGAGTAATCAATATATCGATATATATATCGACATATCATTACGATCTGTACGGTTAACCTTTCCCCTAGAAGGTATTAACAAGATTTGCATAACCTGTATGTGTATGCATAAATGCATACATGCCTTTAACATGTATTACTCGCATTCATACATTATTCTTTCAATTTACTCGTTCGATCGCGTATCGGAAAATAATAAAATTGGCGTTAATGAAAAATCTTTCCTTTTGCAATTGTAAGTAATAGAATTTATATATATGTATACGTTTGAAAAATGAATTGAAATGAAATATCATAAGTTGGGGTTACTGATAGAAAGTTTAAGATAAGATTGATCATGCAGGTATAACATAATCTGTCCAGGTATACAGGATGATTCAAAAAAATATTCTAGATCATTTTTAAAATCACTCGCACATATTTCTCCAAATCTATCTCGTCCTATTCGTAATTATTAGTAATATTTTTATTAATTGGAAACATTTTATTTCCATCCGAATGAAGAAATAGTGCAAGAAAGTGTGACTCGAAAAAAAAATAAAAATGCGATAGAAATATTATCGCAAAATCTATTAAATGATTTAGTTGGCGCGTTCGCGCTTGTTCGATACTTCCTGGAAACATGATACGAGAGAAACGATTACTCTCGATCGGTTAGGCTAGTGCGAATGGAAAATTACGAGCGGAAGGATGTAAAACGAGAGGAGGAGAAAATAGAAAAGAATTAGATGGAGAAAGAAGAAAGAGAAAGACTCGGAAAAGAAAGCCCTGCAAAAGATATATCTTACTTCGTTCCTTTACAAAATTATAAACACAAAATAAATATTGTAATAATTAGGGGAAATACCATAAAAAATGAACTATCTGTATATATATATATCTCTTTCTTTCTTTCTTTCATTCATTCTTTCTCTCTCTCTCTCTCTCTCTCTTTCTTACTGGTACGAATTTATCAATGAGTACGAGCTCTAAGAATCGAGCACCGAGAGTCCAATATTATTAATGGCCCAGGACTTGATACGTCGAATTAACATATTTCAAAATGAAGTACCACCTTCCCCTGCTTCTGTTACGATAGTTGATTCCGTCACACAGATACGGATAGATAGCAGCTTAATGATTTCTGACACCGATAGAATGTATCTATCCTTTTTCTTTGAATACACGCGCGTTTATGTGCTACTAGAAATAATATATAGAAAGATAATACACATAGTTCTCTCTAATCTCACGTTAACGTCATAAGTAGTAAACAGGCAGGCTGCTGTTGCTGTTGCTGCTGCTGTTGCTGCTAAGAGAACCAGCACGAAATTTTATCTAGATCTTGTTCACCTCCAACCATAGATCTCGATCGTGTATGCGTGTTCCATTTCTTTCATCCTTGCACAACACGTTCAACTGCATTTTTTTTTCTCTTTCATATTTTTTTTCGCGTTAGAATTCATAAACCCATCTAGGAACATTTGGAATTTCTTTTTTGTACCGCCCAGAAACTTCAATATATCGACACACACACTACAGATATTTATTATATTTATAATTTTTATTTTAATATAATATTTTTTTTTTTTTTTTAAGATAAGATAGAGTATGTTTTTTTACTAGTATGAGTAATAAATAATTTCCTAATTGTGGGATCTCAAAATGAAATGGAATAGAAATAAATCTATTGGACAGTTGTTAGAGCCTGAGTGTCGTTCATTGTGAACGAACTTTAACGAGACTACCAATAGCTGCTGCGTTCGTTCCTCCACATTCGGATTCGTCCATCCGGAGTGGCACGCTCGTTCCATTCCCATCCTCGACTCACATTCAGTATCTACCTGTTGCTCGAACAGTAAAGTCTACACGTTCTCGGGTTTACCTGTTTACTACTCTACACAGCAGCCAAGAGTTACGCGTGCGTGGGTTTCCCGAAAGAAAATCCTTTTCTTTCTTTCCCTCTTTCTTTCTTTCTTTTTCTTTATATATATATATATATTTTTTTTTTAACATAAATGCACGTATTATTCTCGTACCTTTCTATATTAAAAAAAAAAAAAGAAAAAAATAGGTTCACACTTTATTTGTATCGCCCTTTTAAGAACTTATAAACAAACGTGTCAGATTAAAAAAAAAGTTAAAAAATGAATCTTAATGATTATTCTCATCATTCGACGTTATTAAAAAATATCAACGAATCTTACAAACTTGTTGTGATCATCGAATACATGCTTTCAATGTATTACCGTTTCTGTTGGTGCTATTTATCGTTCGCGATCGATACCAAACGTGACAATTAAAATAAATGTTTAATTATTCGGAAAGAAGGGATAAAAAGTGCCCGCGTATTTTTGGATCAATCAGAAGAATCGGCCGGAAGATAAGAAGTAAGCATTTTATATCTTTTTTTTCTTTTTCTTCTTCTTTTTTCTTATCAAATATCGAGAGATACTGTTCTATTTGTATTTTGATTAATCGAAAATGTATTTCGTAATATTCGGTTGAAATTTAAAATCCTGAGAATAATTTAGAAAGAGACAAAAAATCGTAGTGTTTAAAAAATGAAAAGTGAATTTTATAAGACACCGCGACAAATGTGGAACGATTTCTATCTTCCTTGTTGGATGTGTGTGTGTTGTATGTGTATGCATGTGTGTGTTCTTATTCATTGTTCCCCCTCGAGTGTAATTTAAGTGGCAAATTAACGTACGATCCTAGTCTCTCTCTCTCTCTCTCTTTTCTAATGTTCAAAGTCCCCCTTTGCTTTTAACGATTTAGAATTTTACTATGCAATACGAGTCCTTAGTAATAATACAACATTTTTATATGTTCCTATAATGATTTAAGATAAAAATCGATAAATTGTTATTAGTTATGAGAAAATATTATTCGCGTTCATTCATTTGGAACAATTAGTTAGCCGATAAGACAAGTCGGTTGCGTTACGCAACCTTTCTTTTCTTGAATACCTTGAAAATACGAATCATCATCGTAAATTATCTCTCTCTCTCTCTCTTTCTCTATCTTTCTTTGTCGATTACGTTAAATATTATGCGATTTTTTTTTGCGTAATACTTAATGAAATTTATGCAAGAATTTTCTTCGAATTACAGAGTATGAAATAAATCGAATGATAAAAGGAAACATATATATATATAAATTGTTTTAATAAATATACAAGAAATAAATAATTGTATTATATATATAGGTAATAACATAGAGTAATTTCGTGTTAATCGCATTGACAAGTGATAAGAATAATAAGAATCGTATTGTGATACGATTCCATGAAAAGATTATGTAAGTTAATGAACGTTCTATTATCTCTCAGAATGAAAATTGTCCAATGGCAAAATGATCGCAAGGCTTTCATTAGCTATCATTATACGTCTGGTATACGGATGCATACGTGCATAGAGATATATATAAATGATGTATACACGTAGAATAAGATTATGCGAATATTCAGAGTGTATAGAAAGTCATGAGATTATTAAAGCTTAGCACAAACTCGTCTTCTAAGCGTAAATTCCTGTATGGTGGTGGTGATGGTGGTGGAGGGTCTTAATAGAGCCGCTTCTCGTTCTCGCGTGGGTTGCATTGCCGATCTTTGCTCCTAAAGGCAAGAAAGAGACAACTAATAGAAACGAGAGAGAGAGAGAGAGAGAGAGAGAGAGAGAGAGAAAGAGAGAGATGGAAATACCTTGTCGAATGCCAAAGTAGAAGCGTCACGGGTTTAATCGATGTTAACCACTTTATCAAGGTTTCCTGAATTTCTAATGTTGCTCCTTCCAAGATTATCTTATCTAGTTGATCTATAGCTAAATTATTCGCTTGTCCGATCTATAGATCTCTCTTTCTTCCTCTCGTATGCAATTTACGAACTATCTCGGATGATTTAGAACGTTTTGATATACCGTAATTATGTCATATCGACAGCTTGATATCTTCCTAAGATTAATTAGAACGTTTTGTCGTGTCATCAATTATCTTATATTTAACTACTATTTGTTTATATTGTATTGTTTTATTTCTGATTAATCCCTAATATGTTTTATCTTTTTTTTAATATTTACTTACAGATATCGTTAGAACAAATTTAAACAATGTAAACGGAATATAAACTTTAGACCCTCTCTCCAAAGTAATCAAATATTTTATTATCTCTACGATAATAATTTGAATTTAAAAAAACTATTAACGTAATATGTTTCGAAATATGAATTATAGAAATTTTTCGACCGAACCATAAAGATCTAAAAAAGAGAACAATAGAGTTCATGAGTAAACCATGATATAGAGAAGAGTCAACGTTTCTCCTCCTCGTGTGGAGCCGAATGAAATCATTCTTCCGAGAATGAATCATTGTGTTCCGTTCAATATTCTTTCACAATTTACTACGACTCATTCTTAGATATGTCCTATACTAACAGAACTCGAACATGACCCATAATAATAATAAAAAATAAAAACAAAATATTTTTACGTTTCTTTATGTATTTACATTTAAACGATAAATTAAGAATTATTTGGAAGTTTATTTTACCCTTAGCAACAACAACAACCACAAAAATTAGAAAAGGTAAAAATGTTAGAATCGAGTTCATTGTATTTTGTATTTATTCCTCGTCACGTAATCGTTCAGCAGACTAGGAAGAAGAAGAAGAAGAAGAAGAAGGAGGAAAAGGAGGAATAGGAGGACATAAAGACTAGGTTGGAAGGATGAAAAAGCAGAAAACTAGTAAATGTATATCAGAAAAGGATAGACAGTAAGCGAAAAAAAAAATAGAATATTCCGATCACGTATATGGCAGAGTAAAGCGACAAGTACAAGGATCACGTTGCTCGAACGTGAGACTCCTTCGCTCTGGAATTCCTCGAGTAGCCTTTTGTAAGGCTCCTCTTATCTTTTACCGGAGATGCACCCGGAAACAAGTAGACTCTACCGAGCAAGTAAGCTCAAGTGCATTCCAACCTTTGTACGATCCTTTCTCTTTCCTTTTTCTTTCCTTTTTCTTTCCTCTTTCTTCTCCTTATGGTTAGTCATCTTCTTCTTCTTCGTACCTATGTCACATTCGTCTTTCCCTTTCTAGACTAATTTTCACTTCAATGATACTTTGATAACAACTCTAAAGGAAATTTTTCAAAACATTGCAACCCCCTTCTCGATACATTTACTCCCACTTATAAACTTTTGAATGATCCTATCTTGCGATACCTCATTTTAAAAATAGTATTATTTCTAATTCTACATTAAACGAATAAATGTTGTAATCATTTCGTTCGACAACTCTAAAAGAAATTTTTCAAAACGTTACAACCCTCTTCTCGATACATTTACTCCCACTTATAAACTTTTGAATGATCCTATCTTGCTATACCTCATTTTAATGGCAATGTTGTTTCTAACTCTACGTTAAACGAATAAATGTTGTAATCATTTTGTTCGTACTGCTTTTTTTTCTTTGTCTCTTTCTTTTCCCTTGCAAGCCCTCGAAATGTCGATTAGCTTAAATCCATTGGTAGGGGAGGAGAGTGAATAACGGTTATAGCAAACGCACGTTTCGACGAACATAAAGTGTCTCGTTATCGTTTTACTCTTTTCTTACCAACCATTGCGCCATTCGATGACGTTCCACCGACGACGTTCCATCGACGACTACTATAAGCACGCGGCTTATGTGCACTCAACCAACCAACCATACTTCGGATATTCAAAGAGAAAGAGAGTAGTAGTTTCGATCGACAGCTCGATTGTACTATTTCGTTTAACGTTGAAATACGAGAGTACGTCGTCGTGTTCCAAGCGAGAATGCACTTTTCTTCTTAAACTTTCCTTTCTTAATATTCTTTTTCTTTTCTTTTTCTGTTTCTTTTTTTTCTTCTCTTAGGATAAACGTATCTCAACGAGAGATCAATTATTTTATTTAGCTAGCTTCGTAAGATAATTTATCCAGAGAAAAAAAAAGAACGGATGTTAAATGATTGATAGATCCTTGGAGAAATTATCTGGATCATTATCGATCTCTTTTATTCTAATCCGTGTCATAGATTTTTTTTCGTTACCTCATTAAGAGATTATTTTATTTCGAAAGATCATCATCGTCATTATGTTTAATTATTAATGAACGGATAATAAGAGATCGATGAATCTTTGGATATATTATTTAGAGATCGTTTTTTTTTCTTTTTTGGAAACTTTAATAATGACAAATATTTTTCTAATAGAAAAACTATATCTAATAAGTTTTCTTTTGATCCGGATTCGATAAAACGACGCGTTAAGTGTTCGAATAAGGATCTCAGGCCACTCGAAAAAAAAATGTCAAACCTACTTAGTGGTTTGTGAGTTTATGACGTGAGCTAGTGAAATATCCGAAGAATTTACGGCCACTTATAGAGTGCACGCCTTTGAGGTAGGTGTCCCTTCAAGCAGAATAAGAAGCCTTCAGTGGGTCCTTCTTCGAGGGCTCTTGAAAAAACTTTGCCTTTGCCTTTGCTTTTTTTGATTCACCGAGATACATCATTTGACAAAAGCGTAGAATTCATTTTATTATTTAATTATCCTATTTAGCATTACTTCATTTACTTTATTTTTTAAATATTCAACCACAAGTATAGATATTTTGAAACGCAATGGAGGTGTTTTCTATTCGAACCATTGATTGAATTTTTTCTCTGTTTTCGAATCATTGATACTTCGATTGAAATAAATAATTTTCATCTCCTCATTTTCTCGTTTGACTTCTCTCGCATGAAGAAACTTAGTTAGAAAGCAAAGCATAGTGAAGTCGAGCCACGAAAGATCGTGTACTCGAGATTCTTGGTAGATAAGAAGGTACGCGAGAGAAAGAAGGGTCTTTCTCATAAAATTCCCCCCTCCTCATTCCCCCATAAAGACACCTAAGTGTTATTCGCTTGCATAACCTTTCGATTACATAACACCGAAGTCGTTCGCGAGGTAACGCGCGCGAGATTAAAACGCGACTGGCCAATTAATCGATGTAAATTATTGTATGCTTCGAAGAAATCGAAGTGTTGTAAACTCCAAAAGAAGAAAAAGAAAGAGAATTAAAAAAACAAAAAAACAAAACAAAAAAACGAAAATGACTATATCAAAGAGAAGTAAAGCAGTTAATTAGAAATATAATTAAGCAATTGCGCGCACACGCGCAAACAGGTTTCAATATTTATATATACATTTAAATATAATTTGTATATAATTTCGTGCGTATAAGAAAAAAAATACTCTGACGAAAGAATAATTTTATAAATATACTGAAAGGAGAGAGAGAATATATATTCTAATGGATGTATCAGAATTTTTTTGACTGAATAATATGACGCTTAAGAGAAGATAAGACCCCCAATAATAATCGTTGGAATTCGAGTGGATTGAGAGAAAGGATAAATTTATTGCTCGATCTTTCTCTTCGTTCGGGTCAACGACGGCAAACTGAGATGTAACGGTAAACTGATTGTGAGTCAGTCAGTCAGACAATGCTACTTCACTACACAAACAGTAGTCGGTAATAGAAAACAGCTCAAATTTGTGACGTTTTACTATTATTCGATTTAATACTATCAGTCAAAACTACGGTCATCTAAATGTTTTGTATTCGAGAAAAAAGAAGAATCTCGATCGATCGATCGATCAATCAATCAATCAATCAATCAATCAAAATCAATCATTCAAAAATGATTCTTTCATAGTGTAGTAATACTCTCGGTCATTGACGAGTAAACTGGCGCCTTGGGATGATGCCGAATGGATGGACCAAAAGAAGAAGAAGAAGAAGAGGGGGAGAGATGAGGGAGGAGGGGATTGGGGATTTACGATGAGAGTAAAAATAGCCAAGAAAGAGAGAAAAAGAGAAGAGGAGGAGGAGGAGGAGGAGGAGGAGGAATACGTCCGTTCATTGACGAAAAGCAATACGGTCGTCGGCTTTGGTCCAAATGAAAGAAAGAGAAAGACTGTAGGGGGAATGGGAAGGGGGACAAGGGGGGGGGGTGATTCAAGTGGCCACAAACGTCGGCCGTTCCACCCGCAGTTTCGAACTCACGCACACATAATATAAAACGTATGATGATACACTAAACAAACGGGATGCCTGTTACGCTTGACTGAAAAAGAAACTGAAACTAATATCTTTGTCGCTTTTAATAATACGACACAATATGTGTCATAGGAAAAAGTTACGTGTTATATTCCACACATTATTTTAGAAATAGTTTACAAGAGTTCAGTTATCAAAATTTGTGTTTTCATATAGATCGTTTTATTTGGAATATCAATTTAGAAAAGATTTCTAATTTTTCCGTTTAGAAACGAAAACACGACGAAAGTTTTGGTCCTCTCGTACTATTATTAGAGTAGCTCCAGCCAAGTGCATCGACTGCACGTTCTAAACCGGTGACTGTTAGCTGCATTCAACCTTAGGAATAAGGAAAATAAGAGATAGAGAGAAAGAGAGAGAGATAGATAGATAGATAGATAGATAGAAAGAGAAAGAGAAAGATGATAAATTTATGAATCTTCTAAATCTCCTCAAGATATTATAATCAAGCTATTAAATATAAGAACCCTTTCCTAAAGAATAAAATCGTATTCGCACGAGACACAAATATATTTATATCAATTCACAATTGTGGAAGAAAAAAAGGAAGAAATAAATAAAAAAAAAAAGATATTTTATATAAATAATTATTATATATACGTATCTCACAAAAGATGGATTACGATCGCATGAATAAATATAATCGTGGTGTGTAACACGCGGAAAACTAGCCGCGCATAAAACGCAGAAATGCATCGAAGACGTTTGTGTTGCACTTCTACAGATAGTTTCGCTTCACGTCATTAAATCGTAGCCGGTTTCTTTGCTAATACATGCCGGTGAAACTAAGTCTCTTAGGTGTATACAACGAAGAACGATACGTACGATATTTATACGTATACATGTAGAGTACGTACTCTAACATACGAAAGCGTCCAATTAAATCAAGGCCATCTTGATAACGTCGTTTAGAAGACTCGATCGAGCAAATGCACGGACATCCGTGTTTGGCGCCTTCGATCAATTTTTCTTTTTTTTCTTTTTTTTTATACTATTATTTTTTTATTTATTTTTTTTTCTCTACATTGGCATCATCATCAACGCAGCAGCAGCAGCAGCATCTTCTTCCTCCTCCTCTTTCTCCCCCGCTTCTTCTTTTTCTTCGTTTTCTTCTTTTGATAGAGCGTAAAATATTGCAACGCATGACCGAACGTTTAGAACGATACTCGTTGTCGGTTTTGCATCGCTAAATTTGACGTTAGATTTTCTAATTCTATCTCTAGAAGTTTAAAGAGAAATATACTATTTCACGATGTAGAAATATATACTCATTTGAACACTATATAAATGAATTTTATATAATATTGAAATAACAAACACTATTTAACGATGATTCATTTTTTGATCGTGAAAATTACACATTGAATTAAATTTTCATTTCAAGTAATGTTGTGTGAAACAACTGATATAAATTTATTTTATTTTTTTTTTTTATTTTTTTTTTCAATTTTGACTTAGACCACTTTCATAATTATGGGCAAATATATTTACTAAAGTTTCAATATATCAAGGGAAGATCTATTCTAACACGCGAATAACTGAAGATCGAGGCCGTTAACCAGAACGAAGAGAAGAGAAGAGAAGAGAAAGAAAGTCCATGAGGAGGAGATCGTTCGTTCGTGCACTCGTATATATATATATGTAACGTTCTGCATCAGAAATAGATCTACGTGGTAGTTTCTTAACTACACCTCTAATCAATTTCAAACAAAAAACTCATCGTAAATCTGAAAACGCATAGTTTATATAGGAAACAGCCCGTATAAAGTTCTCCTCCCGTTCACCGTAAATAGTAAAAGAAGAAAAGTAGTCTATTACAAATATGGCGGAGAGTGATTTAATTTCAAATAAATCAATCTCGACGTACTCTTAACACAACAATTAACATTAAATAAAAGCATAAGAAAGAAAGAAAGAACAAAAAAAAAAATGCGCAGCTGTTGCAAATAATATATCGATTAAATGGGAATAAATAATTTTGATAAAAGATCAAAATCTGATAAATAGTTTAGGAAAACAGGAGGAGGGTGCTACTGCTGCTGCTGTATGAAGCTCGTTCTTCGTAAGTAGTAAAAGAAATAAGGTTGTTATCGCAAATATGGCGGGTATAGTAGTATATATGTATATCTAACACATTAGAGAGGAAAGAAGGATACTTGGGAACGCAAGAAAAACGCATCGATGCAAGTCGTTGCCGCCGCCAAGTTGGAGAACGTTGATTTCACGTCTGCCGCCAAGGAAATTGGAAACCATCATCCTGCTCGTTTGTTTGTCCAACCAACTCTCCGAACGATCGTCGTGGCCGCAGACGAGAGAGAATCAGCCAAGCGTGTGCGCGTTCTCTTTCTCTCTCTCTCTCTCTCTCTCTTAAGCGCATATCGAAAGACGATGCAATACGAATTATATATTCAACGGCAATGTTTTAGCGCCGATAAAGGACTACCGTGTTAATTGGCCGGTGATCGTATTAGCGATTAAACCTCACTTTTCATATCTTCCTTTTTCTTATCGTAGAGTAATTTGTCTTATCTTTCTTATATTATTGGTTTATCGTTTGATATACATACGATTCGTTTTCTCCTTATATCGCGCTCGTTAATATTGACATTATAAATTCATTTAATTAATAAACTATTATAAAGAGAGAATTTTTGTTTTCGGTATGATGATATATGTTTTGTAATAAACTGAACTTAACTACAAAAACAATATATAATATAGTATAAAAATTGAGACAAAAGAAGCTCGCAAAACTATTGTATACTTAAACTAGCCTAAGAAAAATAATATTTAAACGAATCGAATATAAAATGAAATGAAATGAAATGAAGTAATGATAAAAATGAAATTTCAGGCACGAGTACGGACCTGGTGCCACAATTATTGGGCATGTTCGACGAGCTTGCACGTCGTGGCAACGGTTACGATCACGATCACGTAGTCCTCTCAGCATCGTGTAATATACCAGCGGCTTTGCAGAAGCGATTGAGCTTGGTACCGCACTCCCAACGAGGTTCCATATTCGGTCAGCTTTGTGGCGAGGCAACTAAGAAAGGTAGTAGCGGTAGTGGTAGTGGTACCAGTAATAGTAATAGTCATCGAGAAAAGAGTGACGAGATGTGTGAGAGAACGGAAGAAACGGACACAACAAGTACGATAGACGTTGTGGTCACTCAGCATCGAGTAGACAACAACAACGAAGATGACGACGAAGAGGAGGATGAGGAGGTCAAGGTGGACAAAGAAAAAGATGGAAGTAGATTGTCGATCAACGTTCTCGAGCAAGACGATAAGAAGAATTCATATGTACAAGAAACAAACGCCAATGGCAATGGACTGAATCAACTTAGGTACAAAAGAAGATGCAGAAGTGGAAGACCATTGTCTGGTAGTTCAATAGCCTCTAGTACATCGTCCAGTGGTTGCAGCAATCAGGGAAACACATGTGCAACTAATCCATACTTAGCTTCCGTCGAATCCTTAGCTGACACTTGTGCCAGTTCTCAAGGTACTAGTTTGAATTTACTGAAACTTTAATAAAACAATTTATCATGTTTTTAACTCGAGTGATTATTTGTAGGCTCAGGTGATAGCGGAGTTGCTACGGTATCCGAAGCTAGCTGTCGTATTGGTAATGGTACCAATGGTCAAAGAAGAGACAGCACCGAAGGAAACGCGCCCTGTCATCGTCCACGTTATTGCGATCCTCATCGTAATCCTGTTGAAAGAGTACTTCTCGAAATCATTGATACCGAAGCAATATATGTCGAACACTTGCGACAAGTCATACAGGTAAGATTGTTGAAGATTTGTTTGAAATTTGTCTTCAACGATCTATACAAATCTGGGTATATTTTGTAATCAGGGCTATCTCATCTTTTGGCGAGACAATCCCACGTCTTTTGTACATCAATTACAACTGAGTGATTTATTCAGCAACATCGAGGATATTTTCGAATTCAACAGGTACATTATTTGTTAGAAAAACCTAACACAGATTATTGAGAAAATACGAATACTAAATATATAATATTTCATTTCAGAGAATTTCTCAAAGAAATCGAAAAATGTTCTTTTGATCCGGTTCGTCTCGCGAACACTTTCATCAAGCACAATTCAGGATTTAAAGTCTATACCGAATACTGTACAAATTATCCCAGGTAAAAACGCTCTCACCAATTGATTCCATCGCAAATCCTTAATGGCAAAAATTCCAAAGAAACTATAAGATATGCTAAAATTGTAGAACTGTCTCTGTGTTAACCGACTTGATGGGACAAGAGGAGACAGCCAAAGCTTTTAGAGAAAGACAGGCAGCTTTAGATCATGCTTTACCTCTGGGATCATTTTTGTTGAAGCCTGTTCAAAGGATTCTCAAGTATCACCTGTTGCTAGAGGTAAAAAAAAGTCGATCAATCGATCGATCGATTCGCATGATTGGACAATCCTGATGAATAACAATTGTCGATGCAATTTTTAGAATTTATCGAAAGAGTATGGCGCAGATTGTGACGCTCGAGAAAATGAAACTGAAGGAAGAAATGCGATCGAGGGTGCACTCGCAGCGATGACTGGAATAGCAAAACACATTAACGCGATGAAGAGAAGACACGAACACGCTGTAAGAGTCCAAGAAATTCAATCGCTTCTTTATGGATGGTCAGGACCCGATTTAACTACCAGTGGTGAACTTATCGCCGAAGGTCGCTTCAGAATGAGAGGAGCCAAAGCACCGAGACATGCATTTCTCTTTGACAGGATGTTACTCCTGACGAAGAAGAAGGAGGATGGTTTATTGGTCTACAAAGCTCATATCATGGTCGGTTTTGATGTCTTATATTTCTTTTAAATAAACCTATTGATCACAAGCCAATATTTTGCAAAATTTCATACTAGTATTAAAATATTATTTCAGTGTTCCAACTTGATGTTGATCGAGAGCATCCCGGGAGAACCATTAAGTTTCCATGTAATACCCTTTGACAATCCAAGGTTGCAATACACATTGCAGGTAAAAAATAAAACTAAAAAATATATTAAACGCAAAATATATGATCAATATAAAATAAAGAAATTAATATAATTTCTTTTGTTTTCTTTCTTCAGGCACGCAACCTGGAACAAAAGAGGGAGTGGACATTGCAAATAAAAAGGGTAATCCTTGAGAATTACAATGCTGTTATACCTTCTCACGCCAGGCAGCTGTTTCTACAACTTGGTCAGACTCAACACGAAGGTAATGGTTATTGAAAAATATTAGACGCGAAAGATTTTAATTAGCGGTTTATTAATTTGTACTAATTGAAATTAATTAAGCAGACGATTCTCCGACCGACAAAAGTTCGGCGAAAAAGTTGTACTCGGCTCCACCGGAATATTTAGAGAAACGTAAGCAAGAAAGAGAAAGAAGAAGATCAGAAACTGGTATCAGACATAAGTTCAAAAAGGGTACAAGAAAACCCGAGTCACCTGCTATCACTACTGAGGTAAAAATTAATTTTCTTAACATTAACACTTTAAATCTGAGACAACAAAGTAAATGTAGATGTTAATTCTTCAGAATTCACCGGCATCTTTACGGAAAAATCCTAGTCACGAGACTGAGGTACACGACTCGAGAGATCAGAATCTTAACAGATGTTCCGATGGACGTACTCTGAAAGTTAAGGTATACCATGGATGTTTTTTAGAATGATAAATACTATAGAATAAAAACTAATACTATTAAAATATTTAATACTCGAATCTCTCATTTTTCATAGGATCGTTTTACTGGATGGCGAAGAAAATCAGAGCCAGGATTTCAATCTTACGTTTGCCTGAATCAATCAGACGAGGATCAAAAAGAGGACATGGTTGATATAGGAACAACTCAGGTGGAATCTGATCGTACGATCAATGCTTCTAGCAACGAGGAGAGCAAACCAACGAATTCTCAACAAGTTGAAACCAAAGAGAACAATGAACAACAGACTGCAACGACGCCAGTAGCCCAAACGGTTGAGGAAATAGTTGGTCATATTCTGATGCAGAATCAAGAGTTCCAAAAGTTGTTAGAAAAGCAGAGAACTAGTAGCAGCATAAACGTTAGACAACAGCAAAGATTCATCAAGAGAATTTCAGCTGACACTTCGGACGAAAGCGATTGCGAGAATGCTAATTACGTTGGCGGAACATCAAACAATCGCGTACGTTCATCTCATCGCGAAAGCCAAAGATTGGTGAGAACAAACAACGCATGGAATACGTTTTCTTCGTCCAGTGCACGTGACACGCCTCAGCCAGCTCTCAGGCTACTCTATGATAACTTCAAATCTTCGGATAGTAAGACTAGTGTACACGAAACGAGTAGTACAAAGAACAACGTAAATAGAGTACACGAGAAGAGGGCTCTTTTCGAAGCTTTTAAAAGACAAAGTATCGTGACTGAGAGTAAAATCATAAAGACTGCTCTGAGAATTCGAGAGAACTCAACATCTACCAACGATGATCCGAATGAAACTCCTCCTGTATTAGGTAACGATCAGGATTATTCGGAGAAGGCTAACGAAGTTCAAGTATGTTCGGAAGGAAAAGATAAAACTGATGATAATCAACAGGAGAACGTCAAGGAAACTGACGAATCCAAAGGTTTCGGTAACTACGATAATCTTCAACATGTTTGGGAAGGTCTTCAAGAGGAACAAGATGTTAATGGAAGTGACAGTCCAACCAGGCCGGCTATTTGGTTGACCAAACTCTGTGAAGGTTTACCAACTTCTCCGCAAAAGTGTGGATCGTTGCCTCGTAGCTTTCAGATCAATCCAAATTCTCCTCAACCTAGCGTGACCAAATCTCGATTTCTTCAAAGGGATGGAAAACCAATGACTGAAAGACCTTTTACGATAGCCTCGGACAAACCTGCTGAGATTAATCTCGAGGACATGGAAAGATATGCTTCAAGTTGTCAACCCGAAGGTAGGATTGCTAAATTTCCAACATCTGTTTCGACGTCAACCTCAACATTTTTCTGCTCGCTCGATGATACTTTGAATGACGCTTACTCTGAAATTCACATGGTTTCACCTACGACCACCAACATTCATCCTGATCATAAAATTTATAGAGCCAATGGTAGTACCATGTTCAAAAATGTATTATCCAAAGCTGGGAGTCGTTTGCAAGGTCTCAGAAATACTCTTAGTACTGAAACCCTCGAATGCAGCGAAGAGATAGAAAGAACAAAATACTTCCGTTCATTAAGTAATGTAAAATCAAAGAGAAAAGGCAAATCTAAACATTCTAGGGAAAGTTCTTCGGACGTTGAGGAACTGGTTGGATGTGTATCAGCTGGTGGACCTTCAGATTATAGAATACCATCGTTGTATTACAAACAAGGAAGTTCTAGTTTGGGTGCTCGTATAGCTCAATCCGATTATGCAGACCCTACTGTACTTTTTGCTGAAAGCAAACGCAATGGTCAACAAGCATCCAACGTTCCCGAAGAGACAACGAAAAAAGACGAGAATTCGAAAGAATATGGAAGGAATAAGGAAGAAGAAGAGGAAGAAGACGAGGAGGAATCTCCCAGAAGAGAAACTAATCGACGGGAAAGCGAAACTGATAGTTTCTACGAAAGATCCTTTGAGATCATTGAAAATTATGTTGACGTTGATGTTGACGAAGTTTTTCGGGACAGTGCAATATTCAGTGATGCCGATGATGTCCTCCTAATGCGTTCAGACTTCAGAGAAGCTGGTACGTCGTCTGGTAATAAACAAAAAGTGGCACCTCCAGTTCCTGCAAAAAAAAGATCAGAATATTCGTCGGTGTCATCAACAGTGTCATCGACGGTGTCAAATATTGTTCAAGAAAGTACGATTGGCAGACCTTACGTAGCACAAAAACCTGATTACCTGAAAATCAAGTCAATGTTCTTGCGAACACAGAGTAATAATAGTCCAGAAAGTAAAACTTCATCTGTTAGGTCATCCTTCATGAAAAGAGATGTTGAACGAAAGTGCATAATGAATGACGAAGCTCAAAATGAAGGACCTGATGATGTTCCCAGTAATGATAACGATGATGTATCTGCTGGACAAAGTCAGGCCGGTTGGGTTAAAAAAATAGTTTGTCAATTGCAAGGGCACGTTGAGACATAATTTAATAGCATAAGAATAATCCTTTTTTTCTATCCCCTGTCTTTCAAAATTCCAAGACGTAATCGACGATCTAGTGTTGTTTTTTTATTTAAATGAAATTTTATCTCAATTATTTTTTGTTCTTTTATTTCTTTTTAAGTTGGAAAAATCGTTCGATTCGTTTGAAATTTCATGGATTGATCTCTATTACGTACGAATGATATTTCGTGCTTAATTATAATTCATGTTTAATTTTATTTTATGTATTATCGAAAACGAAAACAAGTACTGCCTATTTTTACTTACTTCGTGTAAAAAGTACAATTGTTAATTTAACAAGAGATGTAAACGTGACGTTCTTTATTTTATTTAATTCTAATATCTTTAATATTCGAAATTATTTTGTATTATCTGAATCTAATAATAACGCGATACTCTAATATTGTTGGACGAAATTAAATTAAATAATGAATGTTTTTTTTCTCAGAAATATCAATTAATTTTCTCATCTAATTGTAAGAGTGAACCTGATCCAAGAACGAGTATCAATTTTGTTCGTTGTTTGAAGAAAGAAAGAAAGAAAGAAATTGTGTTCAACTAGTAAGGTACAACGTAAGCGTTATCTATTCAAAATCAAAGAAATAATATTGTATCTATGAAGGAAGTAACTGATGTTACGTCGCATGTGTTTCAGGATAGATTATGTTATTTTGTATAAAGCTAAGAATTAAAGAGAGAGAGGACTCTATACATTGTTGTATCGTAATGTGCTGTTAATGTACATAGTAATATAATTTTTTTGTAAAATTTCAACTGCGATCAGCTCCAATCATTTATCCTTTTTTTGTTTTATCTTTTCCCCTTTCGTTACAGCATGCTCGTTCCTTATAAATTCGTTCGTACATGAAAAATATATATATATGTTATGCACATATATTATTTCAGGTAGGTTTTATTATGAGAATGTCTATGTACAGTAGAGGTTTAGAACTAGTCGTGCTTAAAAATATAAGTTGTAAATTATACATAAGAAATCATAAATTATATTTTCACAATACTGTATTTATATAAAAACTTCTAAAATCAAAGCTTCATAAGTCGAAGATAAAATTCGTTATACACATTATGTACAACTGCAGTAATTACGCTTTTAATTACTACTTCTTCCATTAACGCTCAGTCCTATATATTTTTTTTTGTTCTTATTAATTTTCTTTTTGTTTATTTTTTTTTGTTTTAATATATTTCTTGGAGAGTCGTTCCTCTTCCTTGTCTCGCAATTCGAATATAAAGAATAAAATAACATTCATTTGTCGTCTATATGATTTAAGGAATCCTCCTCCTCCTCTGTAATCGACGTTGTACAGATGATTCATATTTATTATTGTTTTATAATTACATTTGTTATTTTATGCATCGTGATTAATGTTGTAATAGTTAATGTGAAATAATGAATCTTCGGTATGCAACATCGTTTATTATCGGAGGATGATACTCCTTAAAAAAATCTACTTTCTCTTTTTTTATCGAGTTACATTATCGTACCATACTTTTATCTAGAATAATTATATTCCATCATGAAAGAATATTCGTATCCGTTGCTATATGCATGTGTCACTAAAGCTTTGGTTAACAACATATCGACGAATAAATTTATGTATGTATATAGAATTTCTTTATCCTTAATCTCACGAGCTAACGAAGTTCTTGAGAGAATACTTTTTTTTCTTTTTCTCGTTTTACACAAAATCACGTATATTATTTATCTCTTTTATCTTTTATAATTACTTTTCCCCCTCTTCGAAGCTGCTTTGCATTATTTAAATATAGATATATATATATATATATATATATATTTATATATATACACACACACACATTTATTTACACACGTGTGTATGTATGCATATACATATATACTTAATCTTTCTTTCTCTTTTTCTTCTTCTTCTTTTTCGTCTTTTTCATTTTTTCTAATTTATTTTTCAAAATATTCGAATGTCTTTTATACTTTTTAATACATTATACGTTCGTCTCTTTCTCTCCTTAAAAATTAATACAAATTAGAACAAAAATTCAAATTGTTACAACTTCTCTTCGTTATAAAAAAGAAATCTATTCCGGGTAATATGTACGTAAATAAAAAACTTGAAATCAATGTTTCTACATTATACACCATAGAGACAAAGTCATCAATCAATCAATCAATCAATCAATCAATCTATCTATCTATCTATCTATCAATCAATCTGGTCGATGTGGACAGGTACACAATTATCGCTGTAATACCACTACATGAACCTAATTTTTCTGTTCTTCTTTTTCTCTTTCTCTCTTCTTCTCTACAAATAGATTTAATATAAATCACTATTTCGTTAACTATTTTCACTATAAAATGAGATACAATAAATACATATATATAGTCAAGTATATACAGATTTTGAACTTAAAATTCAATTTTTTGCAAATTAAATTCCTCCTTTGCAAAAGAGTTGAATTTGAACCGCAAAACCTGTATTATATATAATATATATATATGTATTAAATATATATATATATCAGGACGTTCTAAAACTCGTGGTCGTGAGCAGAATATAGATATGTGTTGATCTGCGTATGTATAGGTTTATGGACACTTTCTTTCTCATTGTCAGTTACAATTAAACGTTTCGTGTCTTTGTGTTGGTTTGTTTGTTTAATATGCGATTTGTTTTATCTTTTAAAGGGGGGAATTATTATATTTTTGTTGTTGTTGTCTTTTTTCTTTCGTCTTTTCGTTACTTCGTCGTATCGCGTTTGGTCTATTCATTATAATTATTATTTTAATAAGTGTCAAAGCTCTCGCTCTCTATTTTTATTTTCTCAATGAATTATTTCGTCGTTGAAATGTTCTTTTTTTTAAATCCTACATGCTCGTACACGTATATACAATTAAACTAACAGAAAATTTTACGTTATTTTCCTTTCGTTTGGATTAATATCTTTTTTTTAAATTTTCTCTGCGTTTTAATATATTTTTTTTATTGTTTTTATTCTTGTCACGCAATACGCTCGCATGCCGATCATCTATGAACATCTATATATTTTCTTTTTTAAAATATTATTAATTGAAAATTGTATTAGAATCGTGTTTTTAGAAATTATTGTCATTATAATAATAACATCGAAAACTCTTGTGGACCGACACGTTCCTACGAAGAAAAATATTTTACGAGACACACACGTACCATAAGCATGCTTGCGTGTTTACGTCTAATTAATTTATTTTTTTTATCTTTTCTTCTGTTTTTTTTTTTTGTTTTAGCACGAATATCGTAATGTTTACAATGCAATTTTGATGCCTGGAACGATGCAGCACGCATAGAATCTCATCAAATATTTATATTTAATATATATGTATATCGATTTCTTTTTCTATATTCTTTCTATTTTTTTATTTTTATTAGTTAATAAATAAAAGCAAAAGTTACTTAATCGCGTTCCTTGTTAAGAAAGGAACTTTTATTTTCCCATTTTTTTTTCTTTCACGAGCGTACGCGTGCTACATTTATTATATTTTTTTTTTACTTTTCCCTTTAATTTTCAATTTTTTTTGTCATATTTTTCCTTCTTATATTTTTGGTTTATTTTTTTACGAAATTATTTCTAATTACACAACATATACGTACATCAGTCAATCATTTAATCCGTCATATAACACAATAATTATTACGATCTGTGCTACAACAATGTCTTATCAAACTTTTTTTTATATTAAATTCATTAATTTATTTATTTTAATAATTAATTACGGATCTCTGACGCTTGTACTCTTCGTTAAAGTTAGAAAGAAGATGCATCGTAAAATATTTTACACATATTTTTATGTATATATGTATGTGTTTCTACGTCGTATATGTATTTATGTATGTATTTGCTCGTGTGTGAGTGTGTATTAAAATGCAGAGCATACGACCATAAAACGTACCTAAATATATGACTAAATTTTTTTATTTAAATACGATTAATAGGGAAGACATTGTTGTATCTATTTTCCTTTTTTAATTCTTCCTATCCTCCACCACCATCTCATTATCATTATCATCCTCATCATCATTATCGTCGTTTAATTTATACCGTTAAGTATGCATGTTTGTTCATTTCTTCCCCCATCTCCAAAAAATAATGAATGAATTACCGAAAACTTTGATTGAATAATTCGATTTGGTGTTTGATTGCAACATAGCAACGATTATAATATATTACAGGCTTAATTATCAAACATGTCTTCCCACAAACGGGTAAGATCGTTTCCTTTCTAATATATTTTTTATTTACACTTCGCATTTAAATTCGGCATTCGGCTCGCTAAGGCAACGCATGAGAGGAAATAATATAGCAAATGATTGATTTTTAAATCTCTATCTTGTCATCATTTTTAAATGCAATTATTTACGTGCACGCATTTACATAAATTTCTTTTCCTTTCCTTTACTTTCGTAAAACAAATCCAACATCGTGAAGTAATATATGCATACATATTATTATATATATATATATACGTGCATATATTATTTCAAATCACAGCATAGGTGGTGTAAAAGAAATAATCGTATCAACGATGCATAAAAAACAAAGAAAATGTATAGTAAAAAGGATATAAGAAATATGATCTTAAAAAAGTGTCGCTATAAATCTCTATAATATATACTAACATTATACAATAATAAAATAATTATTATTACAATGATATTTTACAATGAAACATAAGTGGAGAAAAAGTAATGAATGAATCATACTTTTCTTTTTTTTAATTGTGAACAAATTAACGATAATTATACCACCCATGCTCCGCCATGATGAACGAGCGCGAGTATAGGAAGCTTTTATATTTTGCATCTCGTCTCACTAATATTATGACAATAATAATAATAATAATAATAATAATAATAATAAATTTTGTTGATAATATGTAATACTTTCTTCAGTCATCTATATCCTATGTACAGAGCAAAATTTTATATAAAATACCGAAATACTTCAACATTTCCAAGAGAAGTTTTCTCCATCTCCATCTTCTTCTTCTTTACGCATTCGACGATACTTTTTATATACGTTCCTCCTTCTTTTTTTTAATTACTAATTCATTATTGCGTATGCCTGTCTTTCTCTCTTTCATTCTCTTTCTATCATAACTTGTAATTATTAATAATGCATACACAATAATTGAAAAAATGAAAAAAAATAAAGTAGAGAGGTGGAAAAGTGCCAGACTTTATTGACGAAAGATCGTATATATTCGATCTTCGAAAATTTTCCATGTTTGATCTATCTGATATCTTCGATTTTTTATAACGCAGATAAAATAAATAATACGTGCACTTAAATATGTTCACGGAAATGTGTGTATATGTTATGTGTGTGTTACGTTATCCACTATTAATCTCATATTTGCGCAAGCGATATAGGATTTTAAAAAAATCAAAATTAAAAAAGCAAAGTAAATAAAACGTAATATTATATTGACTTAAATTTATGCCAGTTTATACCATGCTCAAACTAAATGATGATCAATATAAATTTATTCATTCCAACTACCTCCTGATACAATTAACCCTCTATAATCTAATTTATTTTTTGTTTTTGAGAATGCCTATAGGAAATATTTATTTAATATAAAACTTATAGTATAATTTTTAATATATTATACTAATTGCAAGTATATATATACACACTTTGTTACAGTGAAACTAAGCAGATACATTAGTGTGCGTCAAAATAACATAGCGTTATAAAGGGTTAAAGTATGCTAAATAAAAAACTAAACAATTATTACCGATGACTTGTGACAATGAAAAAATGAATAAAGTTGATAGCTTAATTGTAATAGTTACGCGTATTAAATTTTCATATTCACTTTGTGCTAGTTGCCTTTAAAATGCTGATAACTTATTTGTTCTATTTTTTTATTTTGTGGAGGCCATAGTCTGTCTAGTCGTCAATTTAGTCATCTTAAAATAGTGATCTATAGTGAGTGTCACTTAAAATTGTACACCATTATGCTTAGTAAACCAATAGTTTTCAAACAAAAATCTAGTAAGCGTAATGGTGTATGATTTTAAGTAACACTCGCTGTAAATTTGTTTTTTGTTTAAAAATTAAATTCCGTTGATGTGTTTTTTTTCTTCTATGCAACTTCCTATAATTAAATATCTTCCTTTCCTTTCTCTCTCTTTAAATTTGAATTCAGCAAATAAGCGAAATGGATAAGATGATTCTTAAACTACGATTTTATACAATGTAATATCATGTGTTACGTATATTATATTAGTTAGATTTAAATCGACAGTAGACTAGACTCAGGCTCTACAAATTCTAAAAACTGTTCTCGAACAAATCGGAGTCAACATGAACTGGTTGGAGAAAAAAAAAAAAAGAAAAAGAAATCTTCATGCAATTAGCTTAACGATAAGTTTTCAAATTACTTTACTTTTGACGAAGTTCTATTAAATCCAGCACTCTTCCTTCTTGCAAGACCATAGTCTCTCCTCTCTTATACAATATACCACAAACGAGAAACTTCATTTCTTCCAGTCTTCAAGCCAATCACAAGAGAATTCATTTAGTTGTTTTTCTTTTCCTAAATATTTTCAAGCGTGATACTTATTAATATCACATTATAATAATTATGAACATAAAACTTATATTTATCTGATCGAATATCCGGCTGACATTTATTATTAATCGTTAATTATCGAGCAATATTGATTTCATCTTTAATTTTTCCTTTTTTAAAATCACATTGCATTTAAGGCTATTCGCAAATATTAAATAATAAACTGTTGATAATATTATCCTGCATAATTATCAACAGAATATTTTCTCTTAAACTTAAATATACATATATATATATATAAACTGGATCAATTATTTGAACATATATCATTCGAAGATAAAATAATTTCTGATTACTTTCATCAACATTAATTATTTTTTTTATATGAAATGTGCATTGTTATTATTGTAATTATTAAAAAATGATAGAGCATTGGACATGATTTTATCCAATGTTCGTATAATAAAATTAGACATTTTCAAAATAGCCCTATGCCTACCAAGTCAAAACTTATACTGAAAAAGGGAAGAAGATATTGCGCTTTATATTATTTCATTTATAATAATAAAACTTTAATAAAAAGAGAGGTTTGTACTAATGATTATTTCAATGTTAAAATTTTAACGTTATATAATTATTGTGTTATTGAAAATAACGTTATATAGTTCCTGCCAGAAAAATATACATATATACTATATGTTGTGTTACTTTATTTTTATTTTTTAGAATCGATGAACTATACCATTTATTATTCACTTAATATTTCGTATCTAAATCGTTGTATTTTCTTTCATCTATAATTAGTTAAATTATTTAATTATATATATATACGCGTGTGTATGTATGTGTGTATGCTATTGTAAACTACATCGAATAAGTAAGAATTATTAGACGTTAGAGAATATTATTTGTAATATGGCAAGCTTGCTTGTAAATAGACATTGCATATAATTCTCATAAAATCTTTGAAAAAAAGTATTGTTCTCTTTTTTGAAAAATATAAGCTAACACTTGTTTTTCCATCCCTATATTCGTACCTACTCTCTAAATAAATAAATACTAATTCTTTTTAATTATAAATACTATTAAAGAAAAAAAATATACAAAAAGTAAAACAAAAAGAAAGACATTTAAATAATATAAGCTTTGTTTTGTCAGGCAAAAGGGCACATTTGGACATATATATATATATGTTTTCTTATTGTTGTTTTTAAATTGCGACATGCTTTTTTAATCTAACTTGGTATTTCGTTCAATTATCGACACTTATTGAAAAGAATACTTAATTTTTAAAAATTGTTTTGGCCAATGTACTAGTCTCTACGTAACATCAACTATATTCAAAGATAGATAGTATTGAGTAAATTATGTACAATTGGTGTACATGTTTCTGTAATTATACTATATCCGTCACCTTTCTCATGACTCTTAATCAGGAGGAAAAATTAATTATAATCTTTTTACCTTACCAATTTATCCAACAATCTATTTTCGATTAAATCATTGCATCCGTATGTAATCGACGGTGAATCATTAACATTCACTTGCGACGTGAGAGGCTTGTTTTTTTTATTTACATATTAAGATGTAAGAGAGTTGTCGCTCAATAACTGGCCTCATGCCCTGCAAGTATATATAAATCTGCTCCTTCAGTCTCTGTCAATGTTCCCGTGTGAACCAAATGACTTTCCAACATTACAACCCTATTGCATAAAGAACATTGATTAATATTCCACGTAAAATTTAATTTTAAGATGATCTAATAAATTTTAATCACTATGTACTTACTTATCAGAGCCAAGTAACCTATAGGTTCTGCTGGGATCACTTATTTCCTGCGTAACTTCGCCATTCTTAAAACTTCTACCTTGCATACCATGTTTATGGAATGCCAATACACTATCCGGTAGACAAACTAATAAAAAATATAAAATAATAATTAATACAACTATTATACGTATGTAAGAATAATTGATTATTATACTTGTCTCATATAATACTTACTAATTGATTCTATCTGAAAATTAAAATGCAGTTCCGACATCTGCTTCTTGCTTACCCTGAGTTTTCCTTGTAATGTAACAACCTTAACTACATCTAAATGAAAAATATCACGTTGAGAAGAATTATGTTACAGATAAATTATTATAATTACTTGTAATATTAATGGCTTACTTTCATAACATACAAGTATTGCATCCTTCTCGAGTTGCGTCACGTTAATGACATGAAGATTTTCTCTCCTTGGTATCACAGTTGCTAAAACAATATTAATTGTTAGTTTATTTTTAATATAACAATGATTTAAAAAAATGTGAAGTAAAGAATCACCTGAGCCATCCATATCTTCTAACTCGTCACTATGGAACCAGCTTGCTCCAGAGTTCATATTAATTAAATCCAATTTTAATTTATTTTGTTGATATGGTTGCTTGACCGATACACATACCATCGGATATTCCATTTCAGGTGTAATAATCATTTCAAACACGTTTAAAGGTGACGGAAGAGCGCAATCAAAGTGCTTTAAAAGCATAAATTTGTTTAAAGGATCGTACCACTGCATCAAAAATATTCCAGCTGGCATTGCTCCGCAAAGGTACTTGTATCTGTATTTATAATTTGTTTTAAATAGTTAAATATTTACATTATATGTTATACATGAACAAAACTTCAACTCACCCATTGTACGGATTTCTTCCAACGCAACACTTAGTGCAACCTTTAGTATCTGGTACTTTAGTAGTGAGTGCAAATTTTCTAGGTACTAATCTCTCTGGTATTTTGTTCATATGCAATGAAAACCTATGAGTCTGTTTGCTTTGCATTGCTAATAAATCATGTCTGTATAATTGAGGTGTTTTCCCTACAAAATACAATCAATTTAATACAATATTATTCATTTTGATATTTTCAAATATATAACCAAAGCAATGTTTAAAAATCTTTTAGAAAGGCAAATAAAAATTTTACCAGATAAGGACATAAGGACATCCTTGATAACATACATCCAAATTGTACGTCTAGGATATAGTTGATCTATTGCGGTTTCATGGAGTTCATTTAAGTTTAAATTATAAATCCCTTCCTCTGCAGCGATAAGTAAGTGTTGGTCTCTTGTGTCGGGATGTATCCAACTAGCAGTACAATGTATTCTCAAAGGACAACCATTAAATACCTAAAAATTATATCAAAAAATTATTTATAAAGATAACGTATGTCTAATATATTTTTATATTAAACAAAAAATTAAATTCTACCTTTGAAAAACATGCTCCCATATGAACCTTAGGAGTTGGAGGCAACCCATTACTTATGGGTCTTGGTGGTGTATGCCTTTTTCTGTCCCTCCTTCTCGGTGGTACAGGTGGTGTATCCGATAGGAGATCTGGACTAATATTTTCTCTTTCTCCGTCTCTTGATATTTCATTATCTCCTGAAAAATGTAATTTTATCAATAAAATATATTTTTATACATCTTAGAGAGTATATTTTATTTATAGGAACACATGCTACTACCATTAGATTGTGGGGATTCTTCTCTAGGGCCACTATCTGAAAGAGATCTTTGACGTTGTCCATTTACAGCTGTTAAAGAATGGGAACTGTTCACCAGACCAAATAATTCATCTACAGAACTGTGACGTCTAGGACTTGCTTGAGACCCTATATATATATATATTTAAATATAATAATTTCTTTAGACTAATTTCTAAATTCTAAATTTTTCATTTACTTACCAGATACATTATTGTAATATCCGCAATGTACCTCACACTCGTTCGAAGACTCTCCAAGAGGAAGCGTGGCCCTACAAATATATAATTGTTAATTAATATTTTTACTATTATTATTATATAAAACAATAATTCTTGAAAATAAACTAGTGCAATGAATATATTTTCTGTTAATAGGTTGCATATGATATACATTCAATGAAAATATATATTAGTACCTGACACTTCAAATTATTAAACAAGCATTTAACATTTTCAACAAATTTTGCATAAAATAAATATATCATTTGCATAAGAAAAAATAATAATAATATAATTGTATAAATAAAAAAAATGCAGCAATGTGTTAAGAGCCAAATAAAGCAGTGTGTATTTTGAACATATTTTAACGACGCTTCATAAAAAAGAAAACTTAAATGAAAATTGAAAAATAAGAATTTCTGCAAGCACAAATATCAATTTTATGTTAATGATATAAAATATATTAAAAAGTCCTACGATCCATGATAAATGTAAATTCATATTGGAACAATGATATTAACACAAATATTTTCTTTTGGTTATACAAATGATTATAAATAATAATTTACTTAACAATCTTACCCCATTCATTGATTTGATCTACTCAATACCTCTATGTTAGTAATTAATGAAATATTTTTAAAAATATGATACGTATGTGTGATATATTCTTCTTCAGGCATGATTTTACAAATATTTCTATTTACTTTCGATCAGTTTTAATCGTTGAAATTCCTCTACATTAGTATTTATATTCATATAAATAAAAATGTAAGAAACTAGATGTAAGAAAAAATAAAACATTTTACAATAATTTATCATTGTTGGTTTACTTACTGCAGGGAGTATAGCTGATCGCAATGCCCACCAACCATCGACATTGCATTTCCCCTGCACATATGAAACTATGGTCATATACTACAAAATAATTGCAAATACAATAAACAAATTTTGTATTTCTGTAAAATTGTTTTCTCCATCGTTATTCATAATAATTAAAATAATTTATAATTTTCTTTTTTAAAAGTAAAATCAAATGTAGATCTGAATATTTTGCTTGTTAATCGAATAACTTGATTTTTATAAATATGAACCAATTAGTTACAATTAGATTATAAATCAAATTGGGGATAATTATTTTACATCGTGTGTATATCATTTTGATAAGCACATAACATTTTTGCAATAAATATACAAACTTCCACCACCAATATGGTTAATGCCAAGGTTCAAAGCAAAAGCATAAATAACGAAAATTGTCATGCAACTAATAATCAGATATATATTTACAGATATATATCTGATAAAAATGAAAATAGAAATTATTTTATAAGTGTAAGTAATATATGAGTCATATTTCGTATGTACAATATTTCATTAACAAGATCTATCATCGTTTTTTCCATTTAATCCTTTCGTTACAGCATGGGTCGGTCGTTCATACGAAACATTTGCATGGATGATCCTCATTATATGTGGATCGGTAGTATAACGAAAGAATTAATAAAAATATTGAAAAAAATATTATATTAAACCGTCACCAAACATAAGGAAAATCTATGTGTGAAAATCTATCTGTGTATAAATGTATAATATAATCTACAGAAAGAACAAGAGTATATTCTATTAATCTAATCTATCATTAAATATATAATGATGCACAATTATTAATTAATATATGTATAAGGAAAGAGAGAAATAAGTGCAAGGTGCAAGGTGCAAGGGAAAAGGGTTACCTGCCAATACCTTAGCAACAACTCCTCATCAATGTACTGCAATAGACTCCTGTAGGGAGAAATTATTAAAATTACAAACTGATCAGAAAAATTAATACTACAAAAAATATATAATCTGACTAAATGACAAAACTATAATACATTGTTACGTATACCAGAAAGAAGAGATAATGATTGTCATATAATAAATCTAACAATATGTTTATTACTATTATAAAATAATATTTCCTCGATCAAAAATATCTTCTAAACAGTACAGCGAATCGTACCGTTCTAATTATTTACATTCTTCGTTAAATAATTTAACGTTGTAGTTTCAAAAATGTGTTTGTAAATGAATAAGTGAATAAATAAATCTCGACGAGTGATATAAGTATGATCAAATTATATGTACAAATGTGAAATAAAGGTGATTATACTTACTGAAACAAAATTTATAACAGAAATCATTTCTTAAATTGACAATCATTAACATGCAATCAAAATGCAATATCATACAGCATAAACTATTATCGTACATCACATGCATTAGTCTTTTACTAATATTAAAAAACTTGTACTCTCATTCTAAACAGTGATATATTATCAAAAGATTTAAATATTTCTCGTCTCTATATTAGATTATGGATATAATCATTTAAATGCGACTAAAAACTTTGCTTATATATGTGTAAGACCATTATTTGTTCGTATTATTTGTTCAACATTTAGTAGTTAATTTAACATCCATCCCATATATTAATATATGGAATCAAAATCTTCAAAGAATGAAAAAGATTTAAATATTACTTATTATAAATAATTAATATTTAAAAGCTTATTTTTTTTTTATTTTTTATATACAAAAACTTTAATATTCTTATGATAATATTTTTGTTAATTACATATTCTAATAAAATAAATTTGGAATAATGTCAAGTTATGACATAGGTTCACACCAAGCCAATTTTTGTATTTAGTATTTTTTTTACCTTAAACTCATATGAAATAACTCTGTGCCAGTTTTGCTTCGACGTGATCGTCTGTTACCTTCGGTAACATTTGCGCCAAGTGTACTAATACAGAATACACAGATAAATATTGTATCACTTTTGAAAAAAGAAAGAAAATCATATATAATTGATCCTGTTATTAATATTTTTTTTATCAAAAGTAAGTTATGAAATGTGAGAAATAAATAATATTCATCATTGCTCTTACACAATGCGAAGCATAAGCAAACGTGCTATGTGCAACTATAAACGAATATTAGCATCAGCCACAGAGTAGCTAAAATTTCTGTTATATTTAAATAAAATTGCTGTTTTGTTCAATTAATTTCAACATATAACATGGATGTTAACAAAATTAGGAATGCATGCCTAAATAGATTTTCTACTAATCGAAGTACTTACTCGTGAAGATTAGCAGATGTATGTGAAAAACTGTATTTAATAATAAACAAAAGAACATTAAACTATCAAATTTTAATAGAAAAATTTGACATACAATGCAAGAATAACTAGATCAAAAATTCAAACAAAACAGCATTTACCATATTAGTGGAAGTGATTGATAAGCTGTAACCCTTTCCACATCTTGTGACAGTAAATATATTATATATATAGATATGTATAAATTAGAGTATATAATGAAAGAAAGAGAAAAAGAGAAAAAAAAGAAATATTACAAATAACTTACTTTTCTTGTACATCTTCAAACGCAGTGCCAATTCCACAGTCTGGATGAACATCACAGTTATGTACAGCCTAAATGTAATCATAATTTGCAATCATTATACACATCTATAAAAATATATTGTTTTTTATTAATCCAAACTATATGCCAATTATTTACCTTTACGTTATTCATAATGTCCATAATATCCCACGCCGGATTAGTATCAACTGAAGGAGTTATAGAATCTCTTTGTAATGTGTTGCCATCCAGGTTAATTAGATCTATAATTTACATTTATAATAAACAACGCTATAATTAATATCGATTAATTTAATATACTCCTGATAAATATTTACCATCACTATCTAATTGCGATATGGGGCTTTTTGGCCTTGGTCTTGCTGTATGCCTCGAAGCAATTCTTTGTGGTACATTAGGTACTGCTCCATCTTCGTCAGCTTCTAAATCAGTGAACATATGACTAGGATTCGATACCTTTTGTAGTAATTCCAAAGCCAATCGTTTATTCATTTCTCCTTGAAAAAATGCATGCTGCAAAAGAAAATAAATTATTTGATAAATTTAACATAAACATGCATTTATATTACATTTAAAGATGGGATATTAACCTGCAATAATTTTTCTGCAGTTGGTCTCTTTTTAGGGTTTTTAGTTAAAGCAACTTTAACAAAATTATGAAATGTTGGACTCCATTTGTCACGATCTTTTAATGTCGGAGGTTTGAAACCAGATTTGGACATCAAGAATAAAGCTCTCATTGGATGTAAATCGAACATGGGAGGTTGCAACTCTGCTAATTCTATTGCAGTTATACCGCATGCCCAAATATCACATAACTGATTGTACCCACCCTTTCTCTCTACTGCTGCAACCTAATGAGAATGAAACGAAAGAAAAACAATTATAAAAATCTAGATTTTATTACAATGACTTATTTATTTGCACGTACCTCTGGTGCCATCCAATAAGGTGTACCAATAAAACTTTTCCTTTTATTTATCGTTGCAGTAATTTGAGCTGACACACCAAAATCAGCTAATTTGACATCTCCTGCCTCGGTCAATAATATATTGGCACCCTTAATATCGCGATGCATTTTTCCCATAGTATGCAAATAAGCTAATCCCATAAGAGTCTCTCTACACATATACGCTATCTGTATCTCGGATAATGGTCCAGTTACTATAAAACCGAACAAACAACTTATAAATTAGAAAAAAAATAAACAAACTCTATGATTCTTCTTTAAAAAAATTAAAATAATATTAACCCATTTACTGCCACACGAATTTTACATATTTTGCTATGGAGGCTACAATTCTAAGATAAAATATAAAACAATATAATAACACCATGGCAGTCAACACGTTAAAAATAATTAACACATACTGTGATAAATATCTTGCAATGATCCACCCCCGCAGTATTCCATACATATCCACAATTTGTCCCTTCTCAAGTAGCTGCCATAATATGCTATGATATTGGGATGCCTACAATCTTTCATCATCAAGATTTCTTGCTGGATAATAGCGAAATCATCACCTACAAGAAAAAGAAAGTATTTTTAATTAGAAATAATTAATCCATAATTATGCAACCCTGCAATAAATACGTTTTATCTTAATTAACATTAATATAAATAGAGAATTTCTCAAAGTAAAAAATTATAGTTTATGAATTGAACATGAAAATATGATAGATGAAATTTGCATGTCTCAAGTTTAGGGTAATGTACCATAATTGGTCTTACCTGGTTCTAATTTGATAACCTTGATGGCGGCAAGGTCGTTCATAGATAACCTTTTAGCCTATAGAAAATATAAAAGAGAATAAGTTAATAAACTGATGACAATTTCTACAATAATAAAAAGGATAAAAACCTTATAAACATCTCCATAAGTTCCACTGCCTATTCGTTGGATGAGCTCGTACTCGTCCTGCGGATTTCTACGACTTATGTCACTGGACAGTGCGTTAGCGTTTAATGCCATCATGAACCGCAGGATCTTCAAAGCTAATGCTTAAATGGCGTAATTAATATCTAGAAAAGAATGTTATCGTTAAAGTGTAAAAACACATTTGCCCAGTAGAGGATGTCACTTTAATCGAAACGTCGCCATTGTTCACAACACCTCTGAGATTGCATACTATCGAGAGTACTTGAACGACGTTCGATATATCGAAAAGTGGCAAATCTCGAAAGGAATTTAACGCGATTATTTGAATATACTAAAATATATACATATAAAAAAGAGGAAAAAATATATTTTAAAAAGCAATGAAAGAGTAGAAAGAATTTAATTACTAATCCGACGAAAAGAAATTAATATCCAAATGGAGACGACGAGTTTTACATTGTAAAAGAAAAATGTCGCGATTACGTTGAACACATCAATGCATTTTTTTTTTTTTTATACGACTGATAACAATCAAATAGAAAAATGTTTCGTCAAATCGAATGGAAACATATCGTGATATCAAAAATTAAATATTAATGGCCTTGGTTGTAATGATACTGCGATATACCCAATTGGCACGATCGTGTGATAGCATGTGCGTTATTCATTTTCAGTAATTATTGAAAAATTCTCTCTTTTTCTTTCCAAAAATTAAACTGAAACAGTTGGTATTTTGTATATTTAGATATACAAAATGATTATTGGCAAGCATCACACTAGATACATATTTAATCTGACTTTACCACCTTCTAGCCATAATAAATACATACTTAAAATGTACACACATCATCAATTTCTTGTATGCTTTCAATATGCAAATTCCAAAAGAAGAAGCGAAAGAATTATTCAATAGAAAAGAAGTTTCAAAAGTCCAATGAAAAATATTTGATAAGTATATATTAATGTATCACAGTTCGAGATAGTAAGAACTTATATGTGAGGAGAAATACTCGAGCAAGAGAAATCAACGGATAGAGTACGACCACGTGTAACACAAATCGATCAAAAAGTGGTGGGGGTAATAACGTGATCGTATTTTTCTATTTATTTGCATATATATATATATATATATATATATATTGCATTTACACGTCATCATTTTTTAATGAATAAAAATTTATTAAAAATATTACATACTCCTTAAAGATTGTGACTGACAATGAGCTTGAAAAAAGATATATATGTCTAAAAAGAATTAGAAAAATAAACGATAGAAGGAGGAGTATATCGATTAAAATCGATCGTTTCGGTGCATTAATCGTGTTGACCTTCTTGAATTGTGTACGCCCCTTTTCCCCTACTCTGATGACTTGCATCGTCGACCTCCCACCACTTTTGCTACTCTTTTTGCATCGTTATCGGTCATTTGTCTCTCTTTCTCTCTCTCTCTCTCTCTTTCTTTCTTTCTTTGACAGCGCGCGATTAATCGGCGTGCTTTGACATCGCATTCGTAGTTGACAGATTCGCGGCGTGTTCGACTAAGAACTTGTGTGTCCCGTTAAATCGTTTCTCTTTGCTGTTAAAAGTCACGTAGACATCCCGTCCGAATGAAAGTCACGATTTCCTAACAGATAGTTTCAAAGATCAACCGATAATCGTTAATCTTTGTCGTCGTCGTCATTTTTCTCCAATGTGAAAGGAAGGAAGAGAAAAGAAAAGAACTTGTAAAGGGACACGTCAGTTTGTTCCTCAACTTATATAGTATAATAGGATTGATGTTGAATTTTTCAATGCGAACGATGTTTTCCACAATCTTTCTCTTTCTAATTGTTCTAACGAATTTTTCTAATACCAGGGTGCATGGTAATTATTTTGGAACCAATGCACAAACGGACGATCAGTGTTTCTGCAAGGTAAATAAATTATATATTAAAATAAAGTCTATCTGTATTTGAATTAATTATTACGAATTTGTTGTTATAATGATGCAACTTTAAAGATACCAAATTTATAACCTTTTACATACTTGTATAACTATCAGGAACATTTTGTACATGATCTTTTATTTTTTTTCAGTTTTATTCTGTTTTTTTACATGTTTTTCTGTTACGTCTTGCATGTTGTATATTCAACAATATCATCATTATCATTATTATAATGTTTGTTTCAGTTAAAGGGATCAATCGATGATTGTAGCTGTAATGTAGATACAGTGGATTATTTTAACAATGTAAAGATATATCCTAGATTGCAAAGTCTTCTATTGAAGGATTACTTTAGATTTTACAAAGTTAATCTGAAGCAACAGTGTCCTTTTTGGGCGGATGACAGTAAATGCGCTATACGTTATTGTCATATACAACCTTGTCATGATGTAAGATATTTCTATTCTATTTGATTTATCATTTTAATACAGATAACAAAATGTTATCCTCTTGTTTGTCGTAGGATGATATTCCGGAAGGATTGAAAGGAGAAGTTCCTAGAAATTTACATTTCAATGAAAGCCCTGCTGACAAATATAAATTATCCACACAATTAGCAAATTGTAATCAAAATGCAAGAGATCATAACATGGAATTGGGTTATCTCAATACTACTATCAGGTAATAAAAATAAATAATTACCAATATTCAAGATAAATGAGAAAATGCTATTGTTTTTAGCTCTGAAAATTATAAAGAATTTGAGCGTTGGCAACAATACGACGATGCTCAAGATAATTTCTGCGTGAAAGAATCCAGTCCTGGTGAATATGTCGATCTTTTACTTAATCCGGAACGATATACAGGATATAAAGGACCAAGCGCTCATAGAATATGGCGAAGTATTTATATGGAAAATTGTTTTAGGTACTATGATAATCTTATTTCTTTGATAGAATTTCAATTAGCTTATTATTTCTTTTATATGTTTGTTCCAGACCTAAAAATTCTCCTCATAATTTTATACAATCGTCTAAAATAAATGGTATGTTTATCAATAATTTAATATGCATTGAATTTTATATATAATATTTGTACTTGAATATCTACTTAACTTATTGTATGTATCACAGGAATGTGTTTAGAAAAGAGAGTATTCTATCGTGTTATATCAGGATTACATGCAAGTATTAACATTCACTTATGTTCAAAATATTTATTATCTTCGGGAGATGGCTTGACTGCTGTATCAGGTGCAAAATGGGGCCCTAATCTAGGAGAATTGCAAAGACGATTTTCCCCTGAAACAACTGGTGATGAAGGACCTAATTGGTTAAAAAATTTATATTTCATATATTTACTTGAACTAAGGGCTTTAGCAAAGGCTGCACCTTATTTAGAAAGAGAAGAATATTATACTGGCAATGAAGTTGACGATAAAGATACACGTCTAGCTATTAACGACGTTCTACAAACTGTTAAGTTAGTATATTCTAAACATAGCATTTACTTTTTACAAAATTTATTAAAATAAATGATATCATTGTACGTGTATCATTTCAGATCGTTTCCTGAACATTTTAATGAAACAGTCATGTTTTCTGGAGGTGCTCATGCACAGATATTAAAAGAAGAATTTAGACAACACTTTAGAAATATTTCTCGCATAATGGATTGTGTCGGATGCGATAAATGTAAACTCTGGGGTAAATTGCAAATACAAGGTTTAGGAACTGCATTAAAAATTCTTTTCTCTGGCAAATTTGATAAATGGGAATCAACGCTACATAATTTTAGTAGAAAACAATTTTTTTTGGAAAGAAGTGAAATTGTAGCTCTTATTAACGGATTTGGAAGGTAAGATTTATAAATGCGGTATCTTGTATAAAACTGATATACTATAATATTTCATGGATACCATTTTTTTCAGATTATCAGAAAGTATATTTGAACTGGATAAATTTCGACAAATGATGAGATAGCATAGCAACAAGTAGGTAATGACTTTTCAAATACTATGACAAGACACATCACATTAATTTAATTAGCTTTCCATAGGAATAACTATATATTGTAGGATTTATGAATTGTTATAATTACGTTTCTCATGCTCATATCTTTATTAACATTTAATATGAAATCGCAATGAAAATTATTTAAATTTTGATATATAAATAATTTCACGTTAATCTTATATTGGTAACAAGAAAACGAATGGTTAAAAATACAATTATTTAATTGCTCGATATTTCTATACAATTTTATAAAAAGCAAACACGTATAAATATTTATGCGATTATCATTGCAATATTTATTCATAAAATTAATTTCACTGCGATTTCATTTTAAACCTTAACTCCGTCTGTGATAAATATCTATTCTGACATATATTTCTGTAATAATTTCCTTTACAATTCATCCCAATGAATGAATTATTCAGAAGAACCTTTCCATACTTATAAAAACAAGTTCTAAGATGACAATTACGTTAGCAAGTTTTTTATAACATACTATTTTCAAATAGCTAATTAAGTTAGATAAAAAAAATGACCAAGATTTGTAACAGACATTTTCATTATTGAAGTGGAGAACTAATATAAGACACGCAAGCACCTTCATTGGCTTTGGAAATATGTACAAAATACTTTTTTTTGAAAAATAAAATACATTTATATTTATTAAAAATTAATAAATAATATTCTAATTCTGTAAATCTGTACAAACGTACAGATTTCTTGGAAGTATTATGTATCTACATTTTATACCTTTTCTTGATCATTTTTATATCTAAATAATGAATATTTACGATATATATATATATATTAAGAACATTAGCGTATTATATCATCTTCCTTTTGAAACTGCTTCTATGTCCTTCAGTAAAGTCAATTATAAAAGTACCTTTCAATGATTATTGTTTCTAACTTATACAACGACTTAATGCGATTATGATCGTGATCCTAGTACATTATTGTATCGGATAATTATTATAGAAAATGTAAATTAGCCGAGCTAATGTAAGGAAACCTGTAGTAAAGCATCATAATTATATCGTCAAATATATAAAAAGTTCTTGCTTAATCCTTTATGGAAGAGCTTGCATAATATGATTTCTATACGAGCCGCTAGTAATGGAAGAGTTAAATAAATAAAACACTTCTAAATAATTACCCAAAAATACCAGTTTAAAAATTAATTGAACATAAAAAGGATATTATTTATAATTTAGCACGATCACACATAATAAATAATAAAAGAAAATTAAATTTGAATCGAATGAAGCGCAGCTAATTTGTCTGACAGTATTTGCAATAGTATTTTAATAAGAGACTAATTACCACTAATGTCAGTTTCGGCCATCTTGAACTCTGCTATGGCTATAGGCAATAAGAATTTCCGAGAGCAGTCCTTTAGTTTACTTCCAGCCGATAAATAACAGCACCATATCTTACTTTAATCACATGCTTTACACATAAACAAATTAATTAATTAATAAATGCTATACAAAATGTATTTTCAAATAAAAATACAAATTTTATTGAATAATATAATAAGTTGATAACTAATAATTGTTCTTTTCATTTGTTTCCCTGATTTGATAAAAGTTTTATGTTGTATCCTTATGTTTTAATTTCAATTTCAATTGTTTACATTCGAAAACAGACCCCTTCGACCACAGCCTTTTTTCCAACTTCAATTGTAGGTAAAACTGACATATGACTCTAAAATAAAACATTTATGTGTTATATATAACTATTAACACACATTTTCTGAAGAAAAGAATATTCTTTTTTTTTAATGTATTACTATTGATGTTCGTTCATTAGAATTCATATAGCCTATGATCATTGAATTGGTAGAATAACTCCAAAGAAAATCTCCGAGTTTTTCCTGAGGTGAATAACGAATTGCAATAACTCCACCTAATTTCTTTTCGATTCCATTTAAGAATCTAGATTCTAAAAATAATCAAATTCTTTTAAATTATTAACGTTAGTAAAAAAAAAAAAACAAAAAAACAAATGAATATATGTTTGATCAAAGTTTCAACCTATAAAATTAATTTTCATAGCTTGATGCAAGCTAGTTGTTGGACAGGATGTATTTACAATTGCTTCTGCTATTGATCTAGCAAGCGTAGTACGAATGAGATGTTCCCCGCAACCTGATGTACTTGTACCGACTGAATACTTATCCTTACACGCCCAAGTACCACATCCCCATACTCCAGCCTAAAAAGAATTAGGCTAAGAGCTAAAATGGTAAAATATGTAATATAATCTCCTGACAAATGAAAATTGCAAATTTAACGAATTGATTAAAAAAGAATGAGTGATTGAGAAAGAGAGAATATATCAAAAATTAAATGAAATTGTTGAAAATGGATATAAAATTAGTATAAATATCAATTATCAATTACATACTTGACCCACTCTTCCTGGGTATTTTAAAATAATACCACCGCTAGAACAAGCCGATGCTATATTCCCATTTTTATCTACACATATTGCCCCAACTGTATCCATTCGTCTTTTAGCATACTGCAAATATAAGACAAAATCTTAAAATGAGTAATTTGTTGTTACAGTATTAGTTATCAATACCTTATGAACTTCATTATCACTATTTTCTACTTGTCTTTTATAATGCTTGTATATTTTTTCTGCTTTCTCTACAAATGGATAAATACATTGTGAATAAAAAATAATATAATTTATACCGATATGATAATACACTGAATGATCGATTAATGAACAGTTAGAATATTGTCTTTGAATGAATTATGTTTGTTAACCGATCACCCACTGTACCTATTTATTTACACGTACTTGATATTAATTGGTCAGGAGATAATATTTGTATACCCATTTCTTGTGCCCATGTATGCGCTCCATGTCCGACCAAAAAGCTAATAAAAAAATAATTCAAATAATTGTAAATAAATATATTGATTAATAAATATGAATACGAGATTTTTTTAAATCTACCTCGGTGGAATTCTTCCATATCCAATTTTTTTTGACTGTTGTTCGCATAAACGCTTAGCAAGAAAGACCGGATTTTTTATACCACTAACCGCACCTATTGCACCAAACTGCAAATTAGTACCGTCCATTACACTGGCATCACATTCTACCGTTCCATTAACTGTAAGGTTAGAACCAAATCCAGCATTTGTCAGAGGTGAATCTTCTAACACAATTGTAGCATCGACCACTGCATCTAGGGCACTACCACCAGATTTAATATTTTCGATACCCTAAAATATTTATTTTCATGATTTAGATATATATAAGAAAATCAGTAAGGGATTAATACAAATTTGTAAATGTAGAATTTAAAAAGAAACTTACTATTTTACAAGCATCCCGACATAACTTTTGATATTTGTCTTTAGTAGAATCAGAATGCTGTCCTGCACCTATATTTACATATAATAAAAAATATTAGTTTTTTGTATGATATCAAAATTCGTTCATTCACTATATAAAAACAATAACAAGTAAATAACCTACCAACGTGGACAGCAATAAATCCATGATTAACATTATTCATTGCATAAATCACTGTATCAGTTTTCTTAGTTTCTATTTTTCTAATCTATTACGATTCTAATTCACATCAGACGTAAATAATTTCAACAAATATTCACAAAATCACATAAAGAATATTAAACAAATTTTACATGTCTACCAACCAAAAAACTTATTACTATTTACATATTCTTTGGTACTGCTTCCGCCATTTACATTCAAATTACAGTTAACCAATCAGAAGCTGAATTTACGAAAAGTGCTGGTTCATTAATGCATGTTAATTTAGATACATAATTTAAATTGTATTTATTGCATTACTAATTATATATATTTCGAAATATAAATTATTTATGTACATATATGTGTGTAGAACGAATAAAAAAAATACACTTACAAAATCAATCTTTTTGATCTTCATTTATATATACATATATTAAAGCTTTTTGAATTGATTTAATTTTAATCAAATACACATTTTTTATTTACTATTATAAATGACATCAAAATTTTGCCTTCGAAGAAACCTTTTTTAATTGTTTTAGAGCACACTTAGCTGCTGTACATTTGGCAATTCTATAATTTCTTCCGATTCCTTTAAAGACACCTTTATTAATAACATCCACTGATACTCTCACTCTGCGCCCATCAGCCAATTTTTCTGGATTGCCGAATTTGGCTGTTTCTGGTTCTAATTCTAACAATTCTCTAATTGGAGATTTAGGAACATTTATACTGAATAATTCTAAGGAAAAAAAAGAAAAACATTGTAAAATTCGCGTTAACTTTTTCTTTCTCTCTCTAAAAGAAATATAATAAAGTGACTTACCAATTTCTGATTTCATTATTTTATAATAAACGCTCCAAACAGCATCAAGAGACATACCACTATCCAAATAAATTGCACCAGCTAAAGATTCAAAAACATCACCTAAAGCTTTTGGCACTTCGATATCTTCGGCTTCTTCAAACTGAGCTCCTCCAATTAAGTAATACTATTTGCGTGAAAAAACATATTGTATAAATGATAAATATATAAGTAAAATTATATTATAATTAATTTTGATTTTAAGTATTAAAAACACATATGTATAAACCTCTTCACTAATAGAATGTCCATTCGCTTCTTGAATTCTTACAAAGCGGTTAATAACGATATTTAAACCAGGTGAGAGATGACGAAAATATTTATGGAATCCACATCGAACGGCCAACGAAGCAAATATTGTATTGTTTACCAATGCTGATCTTAAATCTGTTAAAGCACCCGGTGAATGTTGTCGAGCATCCTCATACAAATGTCTTGTTATTAAATAATCTAAAAAAATGATGAAGATATTTACACTATTTTATACATATATTGTTATTAAATACTGTTTAAAATAAATAAATACCTAAAACAGCATCTCCAAGGAATTCTAAACGTTGATAACAATCTGTTAAATTGTTTAGTTGATAAGATGCATGTGTGAATGCTTGTAAAAGATAGCTAGCATTGTTGAACTTATATCCTATACTTTTTTCTAATTCATCATATCCATCGAGCATCATTTTTAATTCAGTCTCCAGATTAGGAATGTAAGTATTTAATAGATTTTGCGGTTCTTCTAGTTTCCCATATTTAGTCTATTAGATATAAAAAAATTTATGTGTGAAATATAATTTAATAAAGTTTATTAGAAATTATTTCATTTTCTAAATTTTATACTTACTCGTACCCAAGTGGTTTGACCATATTTATTAATTTTTTTCTCATAAGGCGTAGTTCCTGGCTGGAAATCATCTTTCGGTTTGTTTTTTTGTATGACGCAAATTTCTTCTGATGGTAAAACATGAATTCCTAACCAAGTCATGAACAAAAGAGCACCTCTTGGACCACATGCAATTAAATACGCACCGATCAATGCTTCTACGCAATCAGCGATACTTTTATCTGGAATACTGTGCTGTGTAATTAAATTGTATGGCATGTAATGTTGCAAATTATCTAGGTTTTTTTTCTTTTTCTTATCAGTTTTATATAGTTCATTTTGTCTAATAACAAGTTTTTCTTCCATTTCTTTAACTAAATCAGATATTTCAAGTGACTTTGGATGCTCTGTAGTTGGACTGCTGGGTTGGTACCACACAACAGAGGGTAAACCTGAATCAATTAAAGCATTTTCGAACTCTTTTGGAACATAATAACAAGGTGGTAACCAATTGTCGTGTGGCTCAAATTTTGTAGCTATCATATTTTCACCTAATTCTTTTTTCTTTCCTAATCTATACAAATTTAAATTGCTAACCTGAAAAATATATATAAAATATTAATAAAAAATAAAGCCAAATTTATATAAATATATATGTATATATATATATGTATATATATCAATGTTGAAATAATATTTTACATGTTTCGATCGTAAATGGCTAAGTTTGCCTTCATGAATATTCTCATAGGTACAATATAAATATGTTGTTATTGCATACTTGAGAAAAGAATCACCGATAGTCTCTAAACGTTCTAAATTGATTCCATCATTAGCATTAGACATAGTTAAAGCTTGTAAAATTAAACTAGGACTTGGTCCTGGGTGATCCTTCAATTCTGGTTGACAATCAAAACTAAAAAGATCATTATTTTTGAAATACGTTCTTTTTACTTTATTAACTTCCTTCTTCATTGGTGGCTTGACGTAATCTTTAATTAATATTTCATTATTAAACCTCTCTACAATATTTTCTATGTAATTCTTGTGTTTATAAGATTCTTTTTTAACTTCCTGTGATAAACACTTGCGTTCTCTACTGACTTCAGTTTCGTGTTTTTCGTGTTTTCTACTGACTTTAGTTGGTTTTCTCATAGGGATGAAAAAATCAGATCTCAGCAATATTCCTCGAATGTTTATCGCCTCCTTGTAAAGTTCTTCTGTGTGCTTCCAAAGTAAACCTTCACCGCTTCCCTCGACATATATCCAATATTGGTCCATATATACATGATCTTCTTTTTCTAACGCTGCCAACATTTTTCTATTCCTCTCTCGTATTTGTATTTGTTCCGGATCCTCCACAGCTTCGGCTGTATTTGGACTCATATAAGAAATTCTTAATCCTTTACTTTCGTTCTCGGAACTATCAGACACAATACTAGCAGTATCGCTTATTGAATCGGCTTTCTGTGCAGATTCAGGATGACCAAGCTGCAACTCCAAAATATCCCATGTAATTATTTTTCCTACCGATGCCACCTTTTCACTTTCGCATAATGTAATAGATTTCATATCATCTGTAACCATGTCATTTGACCAAACACCAATTTCCATTTCACCCTCTTTTGAATCAGTTTTTGGTGCTGTATCATCATTTTTATCAGAATTCATAAGACTAGGAGGATCAATCTCTAGTTCTTCCATTTCACTGATTTCTGTACTATCAGTCTCCTTCTTTTGTACATACTTGCTTGTAGATGCATAAGATTGTTTATCTTTCTCAGCTTCTTTCGATTTTTTTAATACTTCTGCCAAACTCCATCCAAAGTTTAGCGGTGACCATTCAAAATCTATAAAGCAATATTGCATGATTATGCTACATAGACAAAAAAATGATATTTGTTAATTATATACATACCTGGATTCAAATTAGCTTTTCCTAAATTAATCATTTGTGCAACTTCACAACGTATTTGATCGGCAAGTAATAATGCATTAATTCTATATAAAATACATGGTAAACAAACTGCTTGTCTCCACAAAGAAGCTGGAAATGGATGAATTGCGCATAATTCAGGTACAAGAATTTGTTTTTGTTCTAAATTTTCTCTTTTCGCTCGTTTTGTTTCTTCACTACTTGTCGGCAATGCTACACCTTTACGATTTACATATCTGAAATATGTTTTAAAAATAATTGAAAAAAATTGATTACTTATCATACAAACGCGCTGTATAGTTAAATTATGAAAAGAACATTTACCTGGGAGTTAAAAAATTTAATCTAGCAGACGTATGGTCTACATCTAATAAAGGTTGATCTAAATTTTGTATTTGTACATTATATTTCTCTAGATAATATTCTTCAAAACTACTGTAATCATCACCAGGAAATGAAGATTTTGGATTTAAATTAGTACAAATTTCAGCAACATAAAAATACTAAAATGATAGAAATATTAATTTAAGTATCTATTTACAATAAACACAGTGGGTGATTGATTAGTTAACAAGCATAATCCATTCAAAAATAATGTTTGTTTATCGATCACCTATTGTATTTATTATATATTTGTTTAGATTGATAATATATACCTGTGGTTGATCTTGACTTCTGTACCATGGCATGATTACAGCATCATTATATTTTGACGAATCAAATGTGAATTCCTTTCTATTTTCTTCAGGTACTTCGGTAGGAAATGTATTTCGATTATTATAAATACACTCCAAAAAATCCCAATCAATATTAATATCGGAATCTTTATGTTTAGCAACTGTAATTACATAGATTTAATTATTTGTTATTTTGAACAGAGAAGTGTAATTTTGGCTATTAAATTTGATATTGCAAACCGAATTGACATATTTTGATTTACAAGGTAATGAAAAAGATATTTCATGCATTTACCTAATTTAATTGGTACAATAATATAAGAATTTTCTGAAACATCCATATCAAAGAGCATTAAATATTTTTGCAATCTTAACACATTTGTGAAAGTGTACTGAAGAAATGTAGCTATTCTTTCTATTTGAATGTCAGTTAAAACTATAGTCTTTTTAGATAATTTTAAATTAACGTGAACTTCACCGGATCTTGTATAAATAGGAAATGGGCATAACTGAAATAAGATACAGATAATATTAGTTTGGATTAATAATATTTGCATTGAAATTATTACCTTCGGTATTTTTTTAAGCGTGAGAATACCAAAACCTATAGAGGATTCTTCCGGAGGATATATTTTACGTCCTCTTGTATTTTGTTCTTCTGGTAAAGGACAATTTAGTACCATGTTTACATGATATAGATATGATGGAATACCAGCTACTGGTCTGCACTCTGTTAATACCTTTGCTGTCTGCAATATATAATTTAATATTGTTGTATATATTTGATAAGAATTGATTTGAAATTATCAAAGCAATACCTTTTTGTCGTAATATTGCCTACGTTTAGTTGTACCAGGTCGAGCTTCTATCTCATTTAATTCATCTTCATCTGGCAAAGCAGGTAACTCGGCATCTTCGGGTTTGGCTTTAAAATTTTCTTTTCCGATAGGTAATAAATTATCATCTATTTCATCTTTTCTATGCAATTCAATACAAAATTGTAATGCAGCCATACGTCTAGCCATAGCTCTATTAGGCATTGGATAAGACTAAATTGAAATAAATCAATATGTATTGTATATTGAATAAAAATATTTGTTAAGGTACTATTTATAAATCTACATGAAAATAAATATTACATACTGTAATAACGTATTTCAGTGGTGAATTTATAGGCAATCGTAAACTACATGTATAATATGTTGAATTTTGTTGTGTTACAGGATTAATAAACCATTCTGGTGTTAATCTTGTGAAAGTATCACTGGGTAATTTTGCGCAATATCTAGAAACAGAAATGTCCTTAAACATTGCTTTGATAATACTAAAATATAATGAAATAAGTCACTGCACAAATAAATTACTTGTTTATTAATGAAATAGCCGAATTGAAAGTGACTTTAGCTGCATCAGGCGTATCAAGTGGCTGAAAATGTGGTATCATATCAGCATACATATCTGCTTCACGTTCTTCTTCCTCAGTTGGCTCAAAGCTTTCAGTTTTTGATAATAATAACTACAAAACGCATTGATGCTCTTTCATTAAAACTTTAAATTTGTATTGGCATTGGAATGAATTGTCTTAAAGATTGATATTTAAACGGTGTGTGGTATATATAGATGTAATTATTAATAAATAATATATAAGAAACAGTTTTTTCTCATTAATATTTTCAATTTTAAACATAAATAGAAATTTAAATATTATACTTTAATTGGTTTAAGCATTATATAAAATAAATAGATTTTATTGTTTTTTAAATACCTTTTCTGTAGCACCAAATAGAGAAAATTTCCAAATACGACTAGCTGATATTATTTTCGGTAACAATAATACATGTATCGGATCCAAAGCTTTGGCTTTGGTCTTACATTGCACGTAAGATTGATACTCTTTTGGAAAGTCGTATCTCAGTACCAAATTACATTTTGGTATATCAATACCTTTAAAAATTATATTCAACTTGGTATATTTCCTTTAAATGTATTGTCAAAGAAATAATTTAAGTTAATTTAATTAAGATCTAGATACGAACCTTCTTCTAAAATCTTAGTTGATACTAATAAATTACATTCGTGCATTCTAAATTTTTTGAGAACTTCTTCTTGCTTTTTCTGTTGTATATCTACATCTTGAAAATAACCAAAATCATCAGAATTATTTTCGATCACATGAAGACAAGAGATAAAACTAAACCTCTCATCATATTTAGATACTTCCTATAAAACATGAAATATTAAAAAAAGAAAATCATATTTTATTTTGTTTTTACGTTATTTATCCTTGCGATATAGAACATAGTATTTGTTTTCATAAGCATACATTTAGAAAAGATGATAAAACTTTAGCAGTAAATGCTTTATTTACAAATATAATTCCGCATAGTAAATCAGGATCCATGATTCCACGAAGATATCGATGCGTTCTATATGTTCTTCTACGGAAATCATCGGCTTTTTTTTTTCCTTCAGTAATTTCCTTAGGAACTATTTTTCGATTACGTAAAACAAATAATGTATGTAATAAAATGTTAAATACTTTAACTGCCACATTGATCATATATGACCAGCCATGGTTTTTCTAATGATGCCACAGTGGCCATTGGTAACTAAAGCGTTTGAGCTACTTACAATTGTAAAAGCTAAATGAAAATTTGCACTTAGTGTATTTTGAACATTACTGCTAATAAGAATATACTTTGAGATAAAAAGTGTCCCATTGAGCAATTAAAAATGTTATCTTATATCACCAATTTATTATTATTTTGCCATTATATGCTTTGAATAATAAAAATATTACCGTGGCGTCCTTAGTAAAACATGTGATTTCAGCGTGGCAGTCAAAGTGTTAAATAATAATATTCAATTAAATCATGGAATATGTTTTTACCGGTAATCCGCATTGTATCTATAATATCTTTATATTTGGAATAAAACGGAGTGTATATTTTTAATACATCTAAAATTCGATGAATTTTCGGACAACTAAGTTTATATGCCTTATCTTCATCCTCATAATGTTCGAATTCGTATTGAAAAATAGCTCTGTAATTAATAACGCAAATTAATTATTTTATTCATCAAGATGATATATCGTGGAATTTAATTGATATATTGTATAATATTTTTACCTTATTTTAGTAAAAGTTGTTGTCATTAAATTTAAGAGAAGAAAACTCCTTTCGTAAGGAGTATTAAGTTTTAACTTTTCTATTAGTAATAAAAGAAAAAATGCTGCACGATCTGCACACCATGTTCCAAGAGTTTTTAATATAAATAAAAACTCACTTATTAAGTGGCATGGTGTGATTGTGGGATTAGGTATTTTTTTAATTTCCTCGAGAAATGAGTCTGCATAAATTTCAGATGGATCAAAGCGATGGTCTTCTAAAAAATCTCTAGCATCTTTTACACATTGTTCCATTAGTTTAGACAGTTCATCCTGCTTTCCTTTCGCATATTCTATCAGATATTCTTTAGGTTTAGGACAATACCTATTAGCAGGTATATATACAAATAAAGAAATAGATAGTATATGTATATAAATATTATATATGTACACAAATAATCTATTATTCATAATTTATTAGTCATCTAAATTATTTTACCTGAGTATTGATATTATTTCACAATTTGATTGTAGTTTACATCCGAAAGCTTTTTCCGCTCTATATATCTCTACTCCGAGCCTTCCTGGTTCTAGTGTTAAATTATATAAAGGTACGGCTATACCAATTATTCTAGGAGCATTTATACCATATGAAAATTTTCTTATAATAGCACCAACAGTTTTATCTTTTATGAATTTATGGCAGTTATCAATTATGAGTAGACATACATCATAACCAACGAGTATTTTTCTTTTAAATAGAGACAAGCATACTTTAGGAGATCCTATTAATACCTAAAATTAAAATATATTATAATTATATTGTTATACGATGTAAATAAGCTTTAAATGACTTATGTTTTAATAATATATTTTTCTTATTTTTTTTTATAGAATACGCTGGCATCATTTGGCTGGAGAAACCTCAGACACTTCGTAAGTATCTATCAAAATAATAAAATGTCTATAAAATCTATAATTTACCGTGTAATTTGGGACTTCTTTTCGTAAATTTGTACATTCGTCACAGAATAATGCTTTGATATCTGTAAACTGATTGATATATATAGTTCGCAGACGACATCTTTCTTTATCTAATATCATATAAATTATGTATTTTCTCCTACTTCCACCAAAGCTAGATAAAAAAAAGCATAAATTATCTGTTTTGAATTTTATACGGTTTCAATCTAATAAATATTTTCTTTCTCTCTCTCTCTCTCTCTCTTTGAAGCATTTAATTCATTTGAAGCGATTTACCTCCTGTTATTCGTAGCATATTCTTGCACTAATTTTAAAGCAATAAAAATCTGATCATAATTACTTTCCAAGCAAAAGATAACATTGTCTCGTTTACCTTTATAAAAGATTTCTACCTAAATATTTAAAAAGAAAAAGAAAGAAATACAAAATTATCTTCTTATTATAATTTGATAAAATGCAATGTATTACATATCATAGATAAGAAAATATTTAAGTAAAACTCACTTGGTACTCTCGAGGAGTATAGGATTTGATATGAATTGGATCATTCACTGGAAATGCCATGGAATCTAAAGTTATTTTCTTAAATATAGTAGAAAGTATTTCTCTTCTTTCTAGCTTTTCTGATCGTTTATTTTAAACGATCTTTTATATTAGTCGTTGATCTTCAGTTTAAAATTTTAAATTAGGCTAGGATCAAGGACACGATACACTATAGAAAAAAACATATACTATTTCTTAAAGTATACGATTATAATGAGTACTCACTGAATTTATAAATGCTCACTCCTATTAATTTAAAGCATGTACGATTTCAACGACACGTACAGACAAAGTATAAACTATAAGTGCAATAGGGGAACCAAGGAGGAGAACAGTATTCCCACCATGCGACTACAGTGTCGGTATATATACAAACTTGTTAGGTTATAACCGTAGCTTATAATTATTAATTTTTGTTATTATAGAAAAAAAAATACTTACAACGATAATACAAAGATGACACAAATTCTACGTGTATTTACCAGAGTACTTTTAAATCATGGATTAACTAATATATTAATGAAACAAAATCTTAGATCCGTGATAAATTTAACAAAATATTATTACTCGTCTGAAAATTCTTCTAATGTTAAGAATAAGAAATCACCTTTGTATCGTCAATTGTATTCTAAAATGATGACTTGCGGACCATTGTCCGTAGCAGAATATATGAAAGAAATTTTAACTCATCCTAATGTCGGTTATTACATGACAAAAGATGTTTTCGGTCTTAAAGGAGATTTCATAACTTCTCCAGAAATATCTCAACTGTTTGGAGAAGTGTGTAATTGAAATTAAATTATTTCTTTTTTCTTGATATTCATTATTATATAATTATGTAATATTTTGTAGATAATAGCTGTTTGGATTATTAACGAATGGATTAAAATTTCTAAAGATCCCTTTCAGCTCATCGAGTTAGGTCCAGGAAAGGGAACATTGATACAAGATGTTTTACGGGTACATATGTTAGTTATAATCTTACAAAATAATTCTTACTATTAATTAACAAATGTTATATTTTATAGGTATTTAAAAAGTTAAAATTTCTTAACAAAATATCTATACATTTAGTAGAAATCAGTCCAGCTTTATCTAAAATTCAAGCACAAAATTTATGTACACATATAGAAGAAATTAATCTTGCAGATTCTAAGACACAAACTAAAGAAAATTCTATAGGTCATTATAAAAAAGGTATTACAGAAGACGGCATAGAAATATATTGGTATTATTCGGTTACGGATATTCCTAAAAAGTTCAGTATATTTCTTGCACATGAATTTTTTGATGCGCTACCAATACATAAGTTTCAGGTACTTGAAATGTAGAAATATAAAAAGTGTTTCACTTTTTGTTCTTACTTGCATCGATTCACTGCATATGGTTGTTGCAATCAAATTTTAGAAAACAGATCAAGGCTGGAGTGAAGTCTTAGTGGACGTGATTCCAGGAATAGAAGAAGAGAAATTTCGTTACGTATTATCCAAAGGGTTGACTCCTGCAGCTAAAGTTTATATATCCGTATATTTTCATTTATACTTATATATATAATTTATTTTATTGATATAATATATATGAATTACATGAAACCAATTATATTTCAGGAGGATGAATCGAGAGATCACGTTGAAATAAGCCCTCAAAGTATAGTTATAATAGATTATATATCGTCATTTTTGATGGAATATGGAGGTTTTGCTTTAATTATTGATTATGGTCATGTAGCTGATAAAACAGATACCTTCCGTGCTTTCCAAAAGCACAAATTGCATGATCCCTTACTAAATCCTGGTTCGGCTGACTTAACTGCGGATGTTGATTTTTCATTGATTAAAAAAATTGCACTAAAAGATAACAAAGTAATATCTTTTGGTCCAATAAGTCAGAGAACATTTTTGAAAAATCTTGGAATCGATCTAAGATTAGAAATGATTTTAAAGAACTCAACCGATGTTCAAAAAGAACATATATTGTCAGGATATCACATGATAATGGATGCTGATAAAATGGGAGAACGTTTTAAAGTATTGTCGCTATTTCCTTACGTTTTAAGTAAATACATAGACAAATGGAAAGTCGATGGATTTAAAAAAGAAAATAAAAATTAGCATTAACAAAATTAAGAACAAATTTTTGAAACCATTATATTCCCCTCCCTGCAACAGTGCAACTTTTTCTATAAATTAAAACTATTTTCACGTTCTGTATTGCAATAATTTCTTCATATATACAGACCGAGAGTAACCTCTCGAGTGCAAAGGGTTAAATATTAACCCATTTATAAGTCGACATAAGTTCTCCAGGCAACCCCCATAGATTTTTCTAAAATTTATTTACACAATTGTTACTTAATTAATGTTTATATTTGTCCCATGTATTCTTAAAATTTAAGACTTTCTCCCTTTGTTGTTCAAACGTTTCCCTTTTTGGTTTTCTCCATAAATAATGATCCAAATCTAATATTCCACCAATTATTTCCTAGAATAAAGATTAAAAAAAAATTAAAGAAAATAAAAAAACAAAATGATTTGTTAAATGTATAAAACTAATATACAATATATTTTCCTTATAAATCATAAACAGAGCGTTGATTTACCTCAGCAAAATTGGTCGGAAACATGCGTTCATCTTCAATTACATGTGCATATCCATCCTTATCTCCAAATTGTACCATAAAATATGGTAATCCTTTTGGTATTGATCTACGCAGATCCTTGTTTTGTAAATCAATAATTTTTTTATTGATGTTCCATTCAGTTTCACATTCTAACAAAGCTTTCTACAAATAAAATTAATTATTAAAAATATTGTTAGACAGAGATCTTTCTGCTTGATTAGAAAAAATACAATTTCTTACCTTGAAATACATGGGTGCTAAGTCTGCACTTTCACTGGGTAATGGAACACATTCCAATTGCATGTGTGGAAATTTATGACGATTCTTATAGATTTCAAAAAATATTGGAGTTTGTTTGGAATCCATAAACATTTTAATTAATGTTTGTTTGAAAATCTAAGTGAAAAATGTATTAATAAAGAGAATTTTTATGGATTTAAAAAAAAGCATTTAAAAATCATTTATATATACCTTCATTTTCTCCCAAATGTCTTCGTCTAATTGCAATTGACAAGATACATGTTGTAAAGGTGTTAATATACAATGTCCAGTTACTAACGATACTCTGGTCGGAAGACTAAGACAGATGTGTGAATCCATTGTAACAATCATATGCTTGATCATATTTTTGGATTCTATGCACCACGAACATCCTTCCAGACTTTTCGATATTCTTTTATGTTCTTTAATCGCCCTCGCTTTATCTCGATCATCTTGTCTACTGTCCGTATCTGCTCGTGCAATTTGTTCTTCAAATATATCGTTCATATCCATGTTCTAAAAATATAAAAAATTATTTATAAGTACAATCGCATTTTTATATTTTTGATAATTACAATAATCGTTAAGAATTGTCTACCTTAGATGCAATTTTAACAAACGCAGCATTGTCATCATCCGCAGAACGTCCTTTTTCGCGCTGAAACTAATGATACAATGTTAATTTTAATATTTTTAATATTAATTTCACATTAATTTCACTATTTTCTAATTCTTACCAGTTGATGCAATGAATATTTATCGTCGTCACCGAAGTAACGAACTCGTTCACCAGAAACATGTGTTTCCACGTTCTTATTCTTTTTAGATTTAGTTGAAGACTCTTTAGGTTGACACCTCGGTTGTATGGGTCTTGTAACACCTATTAGATAAAATTTTGTATTAGAATAATGATCAAAAACAATAAAAACATTAAAATCTAATATTAGGTGTATATCATTACTTGTACCTTTTGAATCTGTTCTTGAAAGAATAATATTTTCTGTTTCAGAATTATCTGCTTGATTTGAAAATTCTCTTGCTTTTTCTAATTGTTCCTTCAAGCGATTTGCCAACTCCTAAAAAAGATATATGTTTCATTAGTAAGAATATTTTATAATTATATTGCAAGTATTTGTGTAAACTGTGTTATTTATAATTAATGTAATATTTTTTATCGTACATTATCACCCATTATTTCAGCTTTGATAATTTTTGCTCCTAATTTATTCATTTCTTCTTTGGTTAAAATTTCATTTGATTGTGTGTTTGTATCAAAAACTTGATCGTTCTTTTCTACAATTTCTTTGGTAATTGTTTCTACATTTGATTCTGATTGATTTATAGTACCATTATCTTTTCTCCAATTTTTTGTACGATGTGAATTTGATTTACTCGAAGCTGATATATAACGATAATCATTATCATCTGTAGGTTTATGATAATTTGGTTTACGCAATGGTTTATCAGACCTATAAGATTCATATTTTTGTTCATAATCCCGATTTCGTGATTTATACCAAGAATGATCTTGTTCCGATTCTCTATATCTATTAGAGTATCTATCACGATAACGACTATTATTAAATTCATAATTTTGATTATACTTGGAGGATGATTGTTCGGCTTCTGCTATCATTGCATTTATAGTTTCTAGAGACTATGTAAGAAAATAAATATTAAATATTAATACAAAATATCAGATAAATATCGAAGAAATGTAAATTGTTTGTCGATAAACTTACACCCCATCTTTCTGCAGCTATTTCTTCTAAAGATTTTCCTTCCTCCAGAGCTTGTTCTCTAGCACGTTGCAATGATCTTTTTAACCAAATAGGATCTATTTTTTTTTTATTGACTGATTTGTCAGGTTCATTTTGAGGTAAACCAGTACCACCATCTTTCCAATACGGATTTAATTCCTTATTACTTTGTCCTGGCTTATCAAGGATTGACGAAGTACTATTATCTTTTTTCTTTAATTCCTGTTTACCACTTTGTAAGTCAGACCGAGATATACATGGAAATAAATTTCCAAGGGTCATCCATTCGTCTCTCTTACAAGATTCTTTCATATTATTATCTGAAGTAGTTTTTTGTACAGATTGTATAGTTTCAATAGTTTTCTCAACCCAAACTTCATTGTCACTGCCACTACTACTCTAAAATATAATAATATACATACAAAAGTTATAGAAATTGCAAATGGTATGGACACAATAAGACTGAGCATTTTATGAATTGATATTTTACATTGCTAGAAGCTGAAGGACTACATTTTATCTTCTTCTTGCTCTTTTTATTTTTTCTTTTACTATGTTTCCTTTTTTTATCGTCTAAATTCTTATGTGACTTTTTATGTGAAGATAATTCTTCATCAGATGCCATGTTAACCTATAAATTATTACTATTTATGTATATAATATGAATACTTAATTTATAGATATTTTAGTTTATAGAATAAAGATATAAAACGTGCATATATATATAAAAATTCTTACCAATTAAATAAATTGTTAAATACTGAAAAGATATAAACACAACACTACTTTAAACATCAACAGTTACTCCTCGACTGATTCATGCGCTTCACTGACAACGAGTGCGCACGCACAGACGTTTAGCGCGACACATTTGGAGAAAAAGAGAACTAACATGCGCGAATTTCTTTTTTGAACGAACAAAAATATGTAAGTCGATATATATTATTTTATTAAACAATATAATAGGTAAATAATAAATATTAAAACCTGTTTTCATATCTTAATCAATATTTATATTTATTATATAAATTATAAAACATAAAATCCTTAATAATAGTAGAACTCATTAAAAACGAATCAATGCATAAAATGTATAAATACGATTTTAAAGTTACACGGTAAAAAATAAAAAATAAATTTATCTTTGAATAAAATCTGACTCAACTTTCCATGATGTAGAATTCGTATTTTACGAGAAATACAAATAATATGTAAAAGTTAGAAGAATAAAATTATAGTTATCAAAGATAAGAGTAATCCATGGGTATATACTGGCCCTGAGTATAGTTAGTTGAATAATGAACCGACAACGCTTCTATAAGTCCTATGCGTTTGACATCAAGAAAATTACATACCCTCGATCCCTAACAATAAGTTTTGTTTTTCAAACCATACCTTATTTGCGTGGCAAACATAACTGGATGATTGATACTTGTTTCCTTCTTTTTGGTTCTATGCAATCATATTTTCGGATAAATGTAAATCCTCTGTGATTATTTTATGTCGACTCCTCCCAATAAGACTTCCTTTTAACTTCGATCACTTCAGAATACTTGGTATTTTTGAAACGCTATGGACGCTTTCGATCACCCCTACTATAGGCTCAATAAGAGACTATTATTACTTGTAGGACAATGGCCTTATCAGGATTCCAGTGAACATCATTTTCGTGTTTTCATAGTGACCCTCGGATTACTTAATTTCATATTCCCACAGGTAATAAGAATAATATCTTTTTATATTGTGCCTGTGTGTGTGTTCATTAAGTCCCAATTACATACTATTAGCTATAGATAACATTACTTTGCACCTGTAACGGAGACGTTGAAATTATTATCGAATCTATGGCACCTATTTCTGCATTAATGGTATGCGCTTTTAAATACTACACCATTGAATTCAAGAGAGATAAAGTAAGTTTCTTGTACTACATTTTTTGTTTATAATTTTAATATATTGTCTCTCTCTCTCTCTCTCTTTTTCTTTCTCTCTCTCATAGATAAAAGAACTTCTGGAACATTTAATAGATAATTGGAAATTATGTAGAACTAGAGAAGAATTGGAAATTATGCATAAATTTGGTAGAGAAACTAAATTACTTACTTTTTGGTATACAAGTAAGATTACAATTTACTAGAAATAATATAGAATATCCCTTATTTTCTGATATATTACATATTATTAATAATATATATATTGTTTTTTTGAAAGCATACATATATACATGTATGACAATGTTTCTCGTATTACCATTTTTACCATGTATCATGGATATCGTAGTACCATTGAACGAATCTCGTTCTTTAAAACCAATATTCAAAGGTGAATACTTTATCAACGAGGATGAAAATTTCTTTCCAATTTATTTCCACATGAGTGTAACTATAGTGATTGCTATAACAACGTTAATTACAGCAGATAATCTATTTCTTATGTGTAATTCACACATTTGTGGTATATTCGCAGCAGTTGGGTAAGAAAAACATAATCCGTGATCGTTCTAATATTTTATGAGTCTCAATGATGTGTGATTAATTAATTTAATTAGGTATAATTACAGATTTCGTTTGGAAAATTTTTTAAAGGATCAAACCGATTCCATATCTTCCTTAGATCATTTATCAAATAATAAGTGTTTGGAAACTATTCGGTATTCTATAAGAAATCATGCAAATGCTTTAAAGTTAGTATACCATATATTACACACACACATATATATATATATATATGTGTGTGTGTATATATATATACGCGCATGTAATAATTAATTATTATATTTAATATATTATATATTGTGTTTATTGAGAAGGTTTGCTGAACTCATTGAGTCTTGCTTCTCAATATCATTACTTCTGCAAGCTGGCTTAAGTTTGATTTGTATGAGCATCTCTTTATATCAAGTAATTGTTATAAATATTATTTCTTTTCTTCTTTTTCTTATTATTAGGAATCGCTTCTAATATCTCTGTATTCTTGCATAGATACTAATAGTCTTCAAAAGATCAGCAGAATCGGTGAGGTTTGCCATTTTTGCCTTTGCTCAATTGATTCATCTTTTCTGTATGTGTTATCCTGGTCAAAGAATGATAGATTATAGCACCGATATACGTATTAAAGCGTAAATATAATATATTCATTTTTGTTACATAAATATATTAATTATTTAATATAAATCGCGCATATTTATTTATTTCTAGATACAATGGACTATGGTATAAAGCACCATTGGCAATCCACAAATTGTTTATATTAATAATACGAAAAAGTTTGGAACCATCTTGCTTGACTGCTGGAAAAATATTCGTATTTTGTTTGGAAAGTTTTGCTACAGTATGAACAATAATTATTACGAATATAAATAATCCACATTTAAATAATTGACTATTAATATTACTTTGTTTTTCTTTTAAGATTTTACAAACTTCTACTTCATATTGTATGGTAATTTCATCCGCTCAATAATTATAAATGTAATAACATAACTAATAAATATTGTAGTTTTTAAATTTATAACGTTTCTATTCACGAATAGAATGATCATTTTAATCATTAAATTTGCGTGCTAAATTGTGTGTTATAAATTAAATAATTAGAATTTTTATAATTGGATATTTGAAGTTTTTATAGAAAGAAAAATAAATAAAAAAGAATTTACCTTAGAATAAAATCTTCGATTTTCTTTCCCCGACGAAAGAACCGAAATGATAGTATAAAGAGACTAGTATTAGATACGTACTGGGTTAAGAATCCAATATCGAATCGGTTGAATAATAAATCGGTGACAACTACTTCATTCCTTGTACATTTTACGTTTGACACCAAGAAAATTATATATCATTTTACCTAACAGCAAATTTCACTATATGTTTTTAAAGAAAAACACATCTTACCCATGTGTTAAATTCGTTCGAGGGATGATTTATACTTGTTCTTTTCTTTTTGATTCTATAGAATCATATTTTCAGAATAAACATACCTTATTTCTGATTATTTTATGTCACCTTCTCCCAATAATAAGGGAAAGAGTCTTTCATTTTGGATTCTTCGATAACTTGGGAACAGTTGATGCTTTTAAAACACCATGGATGAACAGATTTTTGAACATTCTTACTATAGACTTAACAAACGTCTTTTGTCATTGATAGGACAATGGCCTTATCAAGATATGATTGAACGTCGTTTTCGTATGTGCATTGTGATTAGCTTGTTGATTAGTTTTACTGCTTCTCAGGTAATTTATATTTACACTTCTTAAGTAATATCAATTTTAAATATACATCCACACGTGTTTATTTATTAAAAATATTTGTTTAACTTGTAAAATGAACGATAGATATCCTTGTTATTCACTAACGGAAATGTTGACACTTTTCTTGAGATTATACCTGGAATAACTTCGGTATTATCGATCTTTTCCAAATATTCTATGTCTTATATATGCAGAAATAAAGTGAGTTAACTTTATTTTCTCGCATTAAGATCAAGATATATATTAACGTTTGATACTATATATTTTTCTTCTTTCATAGATTAGAAATCTTTTCGATCGTATAATAGAAAATTGGAAATTATGGGAGTCCAAAGAAGAGATAGATATCATGCACGAATACAGCGAGGAAGGAAAATTATTAACTTTCTTTTATACCTGTGAGATTCATGTAGATTATTTATACTGTTGTATCGCATTGAGATAATATTAATATATTTATATTTTTGTCTATTATATAGCTTATATATATTCGTGTATGACGTTGTTCCTTATAATGCCATTTTTTCCATGCATTATGGATATAATCATACCCTTGAACGAATCTCGTACTTTGAATCATATATTTAAAAGCGAATATTTCATTGACGAGGATCAACACTTCTTTCTAATCTATTTTCACATGAGTATAGTCATCGTTATCGGAATAACAGTGTTAATTTCAACGGATGTTCTTCTTTTGCTACTCAACTCACACGTTTGTGGTTTATTCACAGCAGTGGGGTAACTTCATTTTGTTTAATATTATCATTTTCTTGTTTTTTTTTGTGGTATAACTTTATTGATTACAGATTTCGTCTGGAACATTTGTTAAAGGATCAAATTGATCCACAAATTTTGTTAAACCATCGTTCTCGAAGGATGTGCTTTGAACACATTGTCCATACCATTGAAATACATAAAAAGGCATTAGAGTTAGTAGATATAGGCGAACAATTTTATGCAATTTAGATAATTCGTTATATTTAAAGTATTCTTCTTTTTTTTTGTATCCTTTTGTTTCTTCTTTTTGATTTCTTTTTTTTATAAGGTTCGCCGACCTCATTGAATCTTCTTATTCGTTTTTTTTACTTTCCCAAGTTGGCTCGAGTTTAGCGTGTATGACTCTTTCTTTGTTTCAAGTAAGTTTTAAGTATTTCTCTCTTTCTCTTCTTCTTTTTTTTTGTTGTTATTAGATATAATACTAATGCATTAAATTATATTTTATTATCTTTATAGATAGTAATAGTGTTTAAAACATCTAGCGAAGGGTTTAGATACATCGCTTTTACAGCTGCACAAATTGTTCACATTTTTTGCATGTGCTATCCTGGTCAAAAATTGATTGATTATAGCATCGATGTCCGTGTTAAAGCGTTAGTAATACAATCAACAATAACCTTTTCTTATTCTGTAAATATTTCATTTATGATATTAATCATTTTGTTTTAATATATTATACAGGTATAGTGGAAAGTGGTACGAGGCACCAATTGAAATACACAGATTAGTATTATTAATAATTCGAAGAAGTCTCCAGCCTTGTTATTTAACTGCTGGAAAAATATTTATCTTTTGTTTCGAAAGCTTTTCGACGGTATGTATGTATATAAATACAAATAATATACGTACAAATTGGTACATTTAACAAGTATCAATTTCTTTTTTAAGATCATGCAGACTGCTACCTCGTATTTCATGGTAATTTCAACGGTGCATTAATTGTATAAATAATATTAATTATTAGTAATAATATACAATGCAATGTTTCTACTCATATAATAATAGAACTTTGAGTTATGTTACCTGTTGGTATTGAGTTAATTATTCCTAATAATCCTTATGTGATTTAAAATCATGAAAATCTTCCTTTTTGAGATTTAGATTACATTTATATTAACTAGAATAAAATGTAATTAAACAAGCATTAATTAAAAGTTAGCCGAAAAGTAAGATGAAAGCAAAAAACTATGTATAGGATAAGGTACAAGTGAATATACTTATCCATAAAAGGAAAAATCAATGAAACAATAACTCGAGTATGCATGTAGCATGCAACAAACATCTATAGTAGAGTTAAAAAAAAAAATAAAATTATATACTTTCAAGCTCTCTGTCTCATTGAAATTATTTTTTCCTCAAGTCAGTTGAAAGCAAATTAATACTTGTCCTTTTTCCCCTTTCTCGTTCAATCATACTCAATGTATGGGCAACAGATAGGGGTTTTCTGTAAGAAGAAAAAGCTCTGATTATTTAATGCTGATCCGCCCATCAAAAGGGGAAGCTTGTCCTTAGTTTGATAACTTTAGAATGCTTTACGCTTTTGACACGCTATGGTCAGTTTTGAGGACCCTTACTATAAAGTTAACAAACGTTTCCTAAGGCTGATAGGACAATGGCCTTATCAGAATTTATATGATCGTTTTTTCCGTAGGTGCTTTGTGAATTTCATATTTATAGGTTTTGCTTTTACACAGGTATATCATAGATTTAAAATAAACCTGTGTGTGAATGTGTGCGTGTATGCATTTAAGGGAATTTAAATTTACAATTAGTTATTGTTTTAACTATAAGATTATCGACAGATAGCATTGGTTTATACCTGTAACGGAGACATCGATGTGATACTTCAAAGTGTACCATTTATATGTGTTTTTATAGCTATAGTAATTAAATATTACACATACCAGCTTCAAGAAAACAATGTAAGTTTTCTTTGAATTCATTTATTAGTTGAAAGACATATAATAAATACTTTAAAATTTCTTTTACATTATTTTTTTTTTTAATATTAGTAACAATAAATGTAAAGTATTTTTGAATGTAAAAATTACTGTTTCAGATACAGGATCTTTTGAAAAATATGCTAAACAATTGGCAAATATGGAAAACTCGAGAAGAAATTAATATCATGCATGAATTTGCAGTCGAAGGGAGATTCTTTACGTTGTTCTACATATGTAAATATTTGATACAATTTTATTAGAAAATATTTTTTTATTTTAGATCAAAATTCATTAATACCTTTTTGTTGCAGCGTATATTTACACATGTATGGTATTGTTCTTAACAATGCCACTTTTTCCACGCTTCATGGATATTTTAGCACCTTTGAACGAGTCTCGCCCTTTGAGAAGTATTGTTAAAAGCTATTACTTTGTCGACGAACAAGAATATTTTTATTATATTCATTGTCACATGAGTATTGAAATTACAGTTGGAATTACGGTATTAGTTGCTACGGATAGTCAATTTTTGACTTTTAATTCACACATATGCGGCTTGTTTTCTGCAGTAGGGTAAGAAAGCATTTATTTTGATTTATAGAAATTTTCATTGATACTTTACGATTAGATTCATTCTTGATAACACTGTAGATTTCGTCTAGAACATTTGTTGAACGATCGGCTCGAGTCTGAAGTTTTATTGGATCATCAAACTAGACAGATGTATTTCGATAGCATTGTACATTCTATTAAAAATCATAAAAGAGCATTAGAGTTAGTATAAGTATAATTAGAATTTAAGTTTATAGAAAATTATTTATAGTTGCTTACACACAAATGAATTTACTGCTTTTTGTAATTTATTGAAATCTTTTTTCAAAAGGTTTGCAAAACTTATTGAATCTTCTTATTCGGTATCTTTTCTAATGCAGGCTTTTATGGGATTGGTATGTTTGAGTATTTCTATGTTCCAAGTAAGTGTCCTATATACTTCCTTTTGTACTCATAATTTTAAAACAAATCTTTTTCATTCTTTATATTTATCGTTATACGTAGATATTAATATTGTTGGATAAAAAAGCAGAAGCATTTACATTTTTCGTTTTTGCATGTGCTCAATTTACTCATCTTTTATGTATATGTTATCCTGGTCAAAGAATGATAGATTACAGCACTACAATACTTTTTAAAGCGTGAGTTTATCTAATATCATAACGAAAGTATTATATTAATTAATATTTAGAATAAAAAATCTATACCTTCTTGTAGATATAGCGGATTATGGTATGAAGCACCAATTGAAATTCATAGATTATTACTATTAGTAATACGAAGAAGCCTAGAACCTTGTTATCTGACTGCTGGAAAAACATTCATATTTTGTTTAGAAACTTTTGCGAAGGTAGATAAATTAAAAAAAATCCATTTGTGTGCCGTGCTTCACATTCATTTAGCAATTTAGAATATTCATTTGTCTTTTTTAAGATTGTCCAAACCTCTGGGTCGTATTTCATGGTAATTGTATCGACGCATTAGTGAATGCATACCTAATTCATAGCTAATGATGAATGTTAAAGGATCGTAGTAGTTGTTAAATATAACAAATTTTCACACACGCCTTTTCTTTGAAAATATTTCATTCGTATATATCGTAAATATATTGATAAACTATTGATTTTCTCTTCCCGAAACCTTCTTATTAATTTATTTAATCACTAAGTTAATGATTTAATAAAATGAAGAAGAACGTACCAAGCACGAGTATAGATTTCTTACATATGAAGAATGGATTTCATCCTAAGAAACAACTGATATTTCCTGAAACACCAGCGACTATCGTATACTTAAAACAGAAATGCAAGCTACCGAGTAAATTACACGATAAAACAACTTGCTACATTTTACGGGTTTGCTGTAAAGATAAAATGTTATGAGTATTTTCAACTCTAGTTTCTAACATAGACATACAATTAAAATAGTCTCGTTTCTAAACTAGTACAACGAGACGTTTGAAATGAAAGACAAAGAAAATGTTAAAACTTCAGTCATATTACTAATTATTATCTACGTCAAAGATAATAATAGCTTTTGTATAAACTCCTCTTTGAAATACACAGAGGACGCGTACGACTTGTAATGAGAAGCATGAACAAAGGGTGGTTCTGAATATTTTACATGAAACCGCCTCCTCTTAGTAAAGGGAAGTTACCCTTATGCTCCTTAGAAAATTTCGTTTAGAATGAATCGTGTCTTTGGCGTAACATGGATATCTTTGAGGGTGGCTTGTATAATTTTAACTATCGTCTATTATCTTTTATTGGATTGTGGCCTTATCAAAAGTCTCGTTCATATCGTTTTTATATGTCTAATATAATGTTATTGTCCTTTAATTTACCTCAGGTGATTGATTATTCTTATTCCCGAATATCCTGTAACAATAAACATTAATTAGATTAATATTTGATTTGATTTGATATAATATTAATTCTAGTCTTTAAAATTATGGACTTCAAGAGATTTTAATCTTATATTAAAAATTATTCCTTTTTGGGGTACTGCAGTAAATATGATTATTAAGTATTATACGTGTCAATTAGGGTTGTCTAATGTAAGTGTGCGATCATTTCAATACGATTAATTATAATAGAAATGTTAAATTTACTGTGATTTTTTTTCTAGATAAGAGCGTTATTTAATAATATTATTGTAGATTGGCAAATGTGGAATTCAGAAGAAGAAATAGATATTATAAAGAAGTATGCAAAGGCAGGACGGTTGAATAGTTTACTATATGCAGGTAAAATTCATTTCTAGATCATACGAATTATTAAAAGAATATTTGAACTTCTTCTAAGAATGTTTTTCTTACTTTTTTTATTAGGATATGTATATTTTATCTCGACAGCATATTTGGCTATGACTTTCGTGCCATGTTTGATGGATGTAATTGAACCTTTAAATGAATCTCGTCCTTTGACACTACCCTTTTTGTCTGAATACTTTCTTGATCAAGAAGAACATTTTTATTCACTTTATGCCTTAAATGTTTTTTCACTATTATTCGCTGTTACAGTTTTAGTAGCTGTTGACACCCAACTTATGATCATTACTGGCCACGTTTGCAGTGTATTTGCGGTTGTAGGGTAAGATAATAAATGCTAATTTGAATTATTTAGAATTAGAGGTTCTTCGATTATCTAAAAATCAGAAAAAGAGATGATCTTATAAATCATAGATATCGTCTGGAACATTTTCTAAAAGATGCTCATACAATAGACAATTGGAGTAATCATCGACGTAAGAAATATATTGAAAATCTCGTGCTTTCCATTAATGGTCACAAAAGGGCTATAGAGTTAGTATAAAAACAGAGATCGCATGTGACAATTAAATTCACATTTTTTAAATAATTTCTTTCTACTGAAGGTTCGCCAATTGTATCGAATCTTCGTTTTCATTTTCTTTGCTGTTACAATCCGGTTTCAACATTATTTGTATGGCCATTTCTTTATATCAAGTAAGTCATTTTTATTTATATTAATTAGGTTGGTCAATAAGTAATGGTAGAATTTTTTTATATTGGAATTGTCAACTCAATAAAATAGTTAAAATTGCTGATAATTATATAACAATCGCATGGACGTTATAGATAACCGAAGAAATGAGCAATCAATTGGCTGAAATGTTAAGATATGCTGGTTTTATACTTGCTCAACTATTTCACATATTTTATACTTGTTATGTTGGACAGACGATGATAGATCATAGTATTCATATAGGCGAAAAAGCGTAAGTTAAATTAAAATAAACAAATTAGATTTTTCTTATTATAATATTTTTAGATACAATTCAATGTGGTACGAAGCACCAATGGAAATAAATAAACTACTATTATTAATAATGAGAAAAAGTATCGAACCTTCGAATTTGACTGCTGGAAAAATCTTCGTATTTTGCATCACAAGTTTTTCATCGGTAATTTTATTTAACTTGGCCAATTTAAGTACAAATACAAACAAATCTTGTAATGTATTATTTTTTTCTTTTAAGATCTTACATACATCAGTCTCATACTTCATGGTACTATCGTCTGTACAATAATCGTAAAGGATCTTAAATGACTTATACTTTTTATCATATAATAATAGAATATAATGCTTCTAATTACCCGAAAAGAAACCATTTCTATATAATTATTAAATCTACAAAACATACTTGGATACGTTTAAATGGGAAGACCTACTCACCCCCCTGTATTCTCAAAACGTTGTTCCTTCTGACTATTACTTGTTCCGATCAATATCACAAAACCTGGCTGACCAACACTTCTGGTATTATAAAAAAGTACAAAATTGCATCGATTCGTCGATCGTTTCAAAAGATGAACAGTTTTTTAACGTGGAATTCGTACGCTGTTCAAAAGATAGGAGAAAGAGTGACCAGCGATGGACAATACTTTGAATCATAAATGTATAACCAGTTCTTTACAATAAAGCCTCGAATTTAGGAAAAAAAACGGCGGGAACAAAGATGTACACCTAATAACAAAACACATTAATTCCCTGAATGTATATATACATTAGGGAATAATGTATATATATCTTAATCAATTTTTTCGAACACTTATATATAACATAATTTGATATAAAAGAAAAACATACCAACAACAAACAAATATTAAAGAACAACTTCACACACGCACATTTCTAACAGTTTCTTTCTTGGAATCATCAAAGACAAACGACGAACTAACGCGAACTGAAATAAGGTGATACATATAATTACAAGTCGAAGTATCCAGTCAAATGATTAATTGATGATGAAGTAGTACTTACATACTTGTTAGAAAATGACGTTTCTCGTATCATTGATTGCTCGTTACAAAAACGTTCGCTTCAAAAGAAAATCAAACGTCCCCTATAGAAGCAATAATTAAAACCTGTCCCTTCCGTTAACTTCATAGAAAGAAAATAATGAACTTACATAGATGCCTGTTATTTATCTGTCATTTTTCAATGATTTAATAACTCGTTTCTCTCGTACGACACGGGTGTGCTTGGTATCCTTTAGCAGAAAAGGTTTTTGAATATTTAATTAAAGAAACGCCCATTACAAAGGGTAGTAAGAGAATTTTCTTTAGTTTCTTCTAGAAATTCTATTCTTTAGAATGTTTTACAACATCATACAGAGATATGGATATTTTTCAACATCATTTCCATAAGCTTAATTATCAATTATTATCCTTAGTAGGCTTATGGCCATATCAGGATAATAAATCACGTTTATTCCGTGTATATTTTCTAAACGTCGCAATGATGTCTTTCAATATAACCCAGGTGAGCACTGATATTTCATCTATAAGCACAATAAAATAAATTATATTTCATTTTGTCACTCATTTTATACAGATATTTCAATTGTATACTTCTAAAGGTAATTTCGATATAATTATTGAAGTTGTACCAACTGTGGCAACAATGATTAACATGACGATCAAATATTATACCTATTACATTGGTATGTTCAATGTAAGTTTGTGTAACAATTCTAATAAGATTTCAACGAGTTTGAATTGCTTTATGGTGTTCTTATTAGATAAGAAAACTTTTGGATAAGATGATGCTGGATTGGAAGACGTGGAATTCCAAGGAAGAAATAGAAATAATGAAGAAATATGCTGCAGAGGGACGTCTTTATACTCTGGCATACACTTGTAAGATTTCATATATCTTATTTCGTAAGATTATTTAATATATTTTTTTTTTTTAAATAATCTAGATTATATTATTGTTTTTAGTATACATATATATCAGTACGATATTATTTTTATCGATATCATTTTTACCACTTCTTCTGGATATTGTTTTACCACTGAACGAGTCTCGTCCTTTGCAACCAATCGTCTTGGGAGAATATTTTATCGATCAGCAAAAACATTTTTATTTCATCTTCTGTCACATGGCTTTTACGATTTTACTCGCTATGACAATTTTTATAGCAACAGATACTCAATTCTTCGTTTTTACTTGTCATGCCTGTGGAGTGTTTTCAATAGTGGGGTATACAAATACTGTATTTTTACTTCATGAATTTCGTAATAATCAAAATCATATATAAATAATTGGTAAAAATGAATGAATTTTAGATTTCGTTTGGAACGATTAATGACAGATGATAATACTATGAACAAATATTTCGATAAACGAAGATATTTCAAACATGTTGTACTATCCATCAAAGGCCATAGCAGAGCTATAGAGTTAGTATAATAAATCGAAATACTCATAGCTATGACGTTGACTAGTTGAGAATGACATTTTTTTAATGAAGGTTTGCAAATCTCATCGAATCTTCTTTCTCGACTCCATTGCTTATACAATGTGGAATAAATATAGCTTGCTTGAGCGTCTCCTTATATCGAGTTAGTTTATCCTTGTTTACTATTGAAATTAAAAATAAATAAATTCAGAATAATTAATGATTATTAAACGAACTTATACAGATGAAAACATTACTGGACATATCCACAGAAATGTTTAAATACATTGCATTTTTGGCTGCACAATTGTTTCATATATTTTGTATTTGCTATTCTGGGCAAAGGATTATAGATCATAGCAGTGAGACCTTATTAAAAGCGTAAGTGTAAAACCAATTAAATGATAATAGAATACTTAAGATGATTTTTTGCATACTTTTAAAGATACAATGGTTTATGGTATGAAGCACCGATAGAAATTAGAAAATTATTACTCTTGGTAATAAGGCGAAGTATTGAATCTACTCGATTGACGGGTGGAAAAGTATTTGTTTTTTGTCTAAAAGGTTTTTCAACGGTAAATTAATTACCTTATCATACACATTAATATCTTTCGAATAATTAATGTTAAGTAATTCCTTTTAAAGATCGTTCATACATCTACCTCATACTTCATGGTGCTGTCCTCGGTAAATTAATTATTGACAACAATAATAAATCAAAACCTGGACTATCACAATTTCTTCTGTAGCACTTTAAATGAATGATACGAAAAACGTAAATGTAAATATCTGAAAATCAACTACAATGTAGAAAGAAAAAGAACTTGTAATTGTCCTTTATAAATTGTGTGTGTCCCTCTGAATAAACAGTACTTTTCAAAGTAATGTAGAGACACTATATACTGTTAGAAGAATGTACGTATACCAATACTGCTGAAGTAGATAAACTGATGGTAAATCATTACCACATGTCATGTGCTTGTTATCAAAGTAATACTCTCACCTAAGTTTTATTTCTTCAACCAAAGACATTTATTTCTTATGACAATCCGAGGGAGTTCGAACTTATAATTAAAACTTGTAAAATTCTCCCTTTGTATGACTACATAGATGTCTATGACGTGATAGAATTTCAATACTACACTAATAATTATCTCGTATTCGTGATAATAACAGTTGAAGGGGACTTCTACTTGATATAATGTCTGCCATATTCTTGATTGAAATCTTCTTGAATATTTAATGTAGGGAAACTACCCTTTAACTTCTTAGAAAATGTTCTTCAGACAGCCTTACATTCTATCGACGTTATGGATATCTTTGAGAATCGTTTCTATAAACTTAATTATCGTCTCTTATCTGCTGTCGGTTTGTGGCCATACGAAAAATCTCGTTTACTTCGTATGTGTATTGTAAATATTCCAGTCTTTTTGTTCAACATAACACAGGTAACTATTTATTCTTCTAATAAATTCTAGAAAAATATTTGACTTATCTGCCTTATTGATTTTAGTTTTTTAAAATATGTACTTCCAAAGGAAACTTTGATATACTCAAAGAAGTTATACCGATTTTGATAGCATCATTAGCTGCCTCTATTAAATATTATTTCTTTGATTTTGGTATATTCGATGTAAGTTTATAATAATTAAAATATTGAAATATTAAATACCAAATATAATTTACTTACGTTTGTAGATTAAATTACTCATGGATAATATGATTAAAGATTGGAATATGTGGAAGTCCAAGGAAGAAATTAAAATTATGGAAAAATTCGCTCATTTAGGAAAAATGTATACTCTTGGATATACTGGTAGGAATATCAAAGACTTCTATTTTACGCTGAAAAAAAGAAATAAAAAATTTATTGTAATTTTCTTTTACTTTCTTTTGTGCTTCTAGTATACATATATATCATTGCATCACTTTTTCTTTTGGTGACATTCATACCACCTTTAATGGATATAATTATACCTTTAAACGAGAGTCGTCCTATGGAATTACCTGTCTATGCCGAATACTTTCTTAATGATGAGGATTATTTTTACTTGTTTTATTTTCACATATCTCTTTCGATAATGATTAATATTACGACTTTAGTTGCCACTGATACTCAACTTATGGTCTTTTGTTGTCACGTTAGTGGTGTATTTGCAGTCATAGGGTGAGAATGAAATTTGTGATTAATTTTCTTTTTACTACTTTGAGTTCTTCTACTTAAACAAGATACATTTATTTATTATAGTTTTCGTTTGGAAAATTTCTTGAAGAAGGACATGAGACTGCATGGATTGACTGATCTTCAAAGGAAAGAATGTTATAAACATGTTTCGCTATCTATCAAAGGACACAAAAGAGCTTTAGAGTTAGTATTATAAAAGAAAGAAATTATGTTAATTAATTACGGCAATGTTTTGTCGTGATTAACGAATGAATTTTTTAAACGAAGGTTCGTCAAGCGCATGGAATCGTCATTTTCGTATTCCTTACTATTGCAATGCGGCTTGAACGTTATTTGTATGAGCATGTGTCTGTATCAAGTGAGCCTCGATTATAATTTACATATTTTCTTTTTTTTATTATGTTTCTCTTCATTCTCATAGAAAGAGTTTTATTTTTTATTACAGATAGTAGTATTGTACGGTCAATCTGCAGAAATAATTAAATTTATTGCATTTGTCATTGGTGAGTTATTCCATTTATTCGTTGCTAGTTTATCAGGTCAAACTATAATAGACTACAGCAGCGAAGTTTATTTCAAAGCGTAAGTAAAATGTAGCTGATTGAAGCAAACACAATCTGAAATAAATTAATAAATTATTTCTTGTATTTATAGCTACAGTGGTCTCTGGTACGAGGCACCTATTGAAGTACGTAAATTACTGATATTGATAATGAAAAGAAGTCTTGAACCTTCTCGGTTAACCGCTGGAAAAATATTTACCTACTGTCTAGATGGTTTTTCAATTGTAAGTTAAATTTAAAATAACAAATGTATATATTCATTTAATCTTTTTAACTGATCTTAAAATATTCTTTAAGATTCTGCGAACTTCTAGTTCATACTTTATGGTACTTTCATCGATCAAATAATTAACTATTGATATTTATGAGTTATTTATTAGTTGTTAAAATATTAAAAAGCAATTTCAAGTGATTATCAATTGTCAATTGTCATCCATGACATTTACATGTGTATGTCCATAATTCACAAAATGGTAGATTATTTTTCAACCTCTAATTCAAGAATTTGTGATAAAAAGGACGAGAGAAATGATTTTAAAAGTTCTATGAGTACATCTGTGATTATGAATCAATTGTTAAAAAAACAAGATCAAATTTTGTCACCTGAGGATATAGCTTCTGATGCTTTGACAAGGTGTTACGCGATTTACTGAATAAAAAACAATTGTTCTTTAAATCTTGACGAATAAGAATGGTTCATTGCAATTCTCTCTTTTTAAGAGAATTAATCTTATTAATAATTTATAAATAGTTCACCTTTCTAGTCTTTCCAGTGAAACCGAGGGATGCTGGAATAATCAACGATACATCAAAACTCCTATCCATTGGTTATCGACACATCAAGTATATATATCATAATACTAATTGATTGATTTTGTCCATCAATTCATCATAAAATTATTTTCACTCCGAGCAGACGTATACTACGATTGCATCTTCTTCAAGTGAAATCAGTCCAAATTTACAACAAAAATCAATCGTACATCGATACGTTTCACCTCAACCACCTTCATTTAGGCAAGGCATCATTGACACCAATACTTTCAGATCTATAAGAAAAACAAGATCCATGATATTTCCTAAAAGTGTGACATTTTCGTAATATTGTTATATATTAATAAATAATATTTTAATATATTTCAATATATATATTTTTATCGATCTAAAACTACATATAGTAATGAATACAACTCGGCATAGAAGTCACAGTGCTTCCACTCCAGATTTAAAAGTTGATCACCAAAAGGCAGTATTGGTAACAGTATTACCTAAAGAAAATATAAAATGGCGAAGAATGTATAGAATATGGACTTTAATATATAATATGCATGTCATAGAAATTACACTTGATTGTATTATTTTGGTGGGTAAAATGTTTGTTAACACTCTACAACAAATACTATATAATTATTATCTTTAGGTAGCAGGATTTATTCATTTGGCTGCAGCTATAATTTTGGTGGTGCACGAAAACCTTATACTGATGATAGTGAAACAAGAAATACATACTTTAATACAAACAGCTTTTATAATTTTATCTTTAGTACTCTTAATTTATTCTATTATTGTACTTTATTTTCTTCGCAAAGGACGACAAAGAAGAGCAACAGTTAGTTATGACATAAGCATTGCATCTCATTTCTTTTCTATATTAAACATGTATTTCTTTTCTTTAGCATGCAGCTTGTTCCTTAATCATGGCATTAATTATGCTATTCGTTGCTTCCATGCAAAATAGAGTAGAGACAAATATTTTAAAAAATGTGGAAATGAGTATGCTCTCAATGATCGATTCAGAAACAATTTACCTTTCTTCGTCTATTTTGGATAAATTTCATATAATGGTATGCGCATTATTTTCTAAATAAATTAACAATGTATGATCACTTGATGAATACTTCATAAATCTATTCCATACGAAAAAGTTTAAATGTTGTGGAGCAAAAGGAAATTTGGATTGGTGTAGAGACGAAAAGTTTTTTAAAGAAACTAATTTAAAAACCGATCAGATAGATTCTAGAAATCTTTTAGGTATTTACATTTGCCATATTCCCATATCTTGTTGCACGTCGTCTATCAATGAATATAATGTATCTGCGGTATCAAACAGGTAAAAAAATAATGACAAAGACCGGCGAGTATAAATTTCTAATATAAAACTATAACGATTATTATATTCTTAGTCAAAAGTTGTGTTCGTCTTACCCAACGCCATGGAATACCCATCGTCCTGGATGCTTAACACCATTGAAACTTGAAATATATTACATGGGCACAATATACAGAGTCATATGCTACACAACTATCACTGTATTGGTAAATATTTCATTTTTTTTTTTAAATATAACCTTTTGAAAATAATTTGAAATTTCTTGTACAGCTTTTATCCATGGCATCTTCAATACTTCTCTGCATTTATCCATAAAGGAATTATAGCACTACGAATAAAAAACATACAAAAATAAGTATTTCTTTTAAATATAAAATTTGTATCAATGTTATGTACCATGCAATAAACGAAGAGATATCTCGAGCTAATAATTTAGTTATTATCATCCACGGAAAGAATATTTTACACGTCTAACGTAAATCTAATTAATTTTTAAATAATTAATGTATAAGCAAGCATATATGTATAAATATTTTAATATATAATAATAAACTACTCATAGAGAACTTTCCACCATTTTCGCACACTCTACTACTCGATTACGAAAAGGGTGTCGCTCTACCAGAATCAAATCAACCGCGCCAATTTTAGAACGATTTAAATGTTTCTTCTTTTTGATTCTAAAATACATCTACAATATAATTCTTCTTATGAATTACCATCGTTAAAATATTCTTTCGTACTACTACTAATAAATTTTAACGTTCTAACTTAGATGCAAAATTCTAAATGAATATAATAGCGCGAAAGTTGTTATTAAATAAAGTGCATTCAAAATTAATTCGTAAAGAAATCATTCGATTGCTTTGGAGATTGAGTTCCGATTATATCCTTCGATACAATTTTCGATTATTTGATAAGTAAAATATACAAAATTTCATTTTTATTGGTAATAAAGATATATTGCAAGCGATTCGTCTAATCGTGCAATTCATTCTAGCGCGCTCACGTTCTCGGCAAGAAAGAAGAGAGACACAAAATACATAAATACGTGCGTCGACTTATTCGATCTAGCAGTCGATCACGGAACGCTTAGGTGTGCATTTATCGCATTATTTTAACATCAAAACTGTAAAAGTGATACAGAAGTTATTGTATGTCGTGATACACGTGGATCTAAAAAAAAATTTAGAAAGTATTGTGCATTACAATATCGTGATCATTATAAAAAAAAAATAAAAAAACAAATATAATAAAAATACTAAAAATATCGAAAGCGTGAACATAACTACTTTTTATAAGCATAGAATAGTATATAAATTATAAGTTCATATTTTTTTTCGTTATTCATAAGAAAGCAAGAACATCGAAAACACATTTCCTCCACCAGAAGAAATATGTCGTACTTCGGAACGAAACTTGCTGTTTTTATGCTTGTGTGTGGCATTGTTTTCAGTCAAAGTGATAATAGAGAGATCGATAATTCAGACAAGATCGTTTTCCCTGGACAAACCGGCCAAGATGACATCGATAATGTAAGAAGATCTATAGAACCTTCGAAATCAGATGACGACGTATTATCGGTAAATTAATATTTACGTACAATATTTACATGCTTTCGTCTACGTGCAACTAATTAATACAAAGTTAATTGTATCAATAACAACAATTACAAAATTACATAAAGAAAATTAAAAAATAAACAAGGCTATACATTATTAAACGTAATAATATCTCTTTCTGATGTAATTTCGATATTTAAACAAATCTTTCATAGATAAATAAAAAATAATAAAAGAAAAAAAAGAGACGAGGAAAAAAGAAATGATCATTAAAAACGCCGTTGTCATTCTAATTGGAACTCTTTCCTCGAAATGCTGTTTACAAAACATCTACGATTTACAAAGCTTTGCATTTGTAACTTGCGTAATCCTTCCCGCGAAAATTGGATCTGTTTAGAATTTCGTTTTTTTCTTCATCGACACGTTATTTATTCTTTTGTTTTGACGTTACTTACACGTATTTGCTTACACGATTGCACAGTTGCACAGTAACATAGTTATTCAGATACAGAGTGTACCTATAAGCAGGTAGACAGGTATACTGATTCGATTTAAAGGTTGTTACGTGAATGATATTGAATGTAAAACGTGTCTTGTTTCATTCCAAGAGAAACGTTGATTCGTTTTCTATTTAGACCCAGGATGACGTCAAAGGCCAAATTGTAGCTAATGTCGAGGACATATGTACACCTTCGATTACCTAGTAGAATGTGCAAACGTGTATTAGTATAGATGTATCATACTTGTGAATTCTTTTCACGATGCCGACCATACTCTGTTCGATATATATAATACTTAATTATCCAAACGATAGACGGTATAACAATTGTGTAAATTCCATATTTGTCATCACGCATACTATACGTTTTTTTGTCATTGATAAAATTCTTATCTACTTTTAAAATATTTCTCATAATTTTCTTGGAAAGTCATCGGAATTATGTTTCGTCCAAAGTGAAAGTATGCATTCGTTATTTTCTTGTTTGTTATATCATCAAGTTGAATCGATCGAAATGTATACACGTAAAGAAGATTTGTCATCTATGGATTAGTAATTGGATCTATACAAAAATTATAAAATATATTAATTATAACTATAAAAAATAAATTAAAAGTAAAAATTGTATTTAGGATCATACATACACGTTTTATATATTCTGTTTTCTGTAAAAATTCAATCGTCATTGTTAATTACGCATTATATATTAGTTTGTTATTCAATCGTTGGAAAAAACTGGATCAGACAAGTCACGATCCCGAATGATCATCAAGTTGGCCGATTATCGTTAATCTTATCTAATCTAATCGTTGCAGCTTCCTACAAGGACGAAGGAAGTTTTGCATTCTTGCTAGATTTGAATTAACCGGATACATTAATCCGTGAATACTGACTAAGTTTATCACCTTCGTTTAAACGAACTAGCATGGCATCTTATAACACTTGAACTTTGCATTCTTACACTTCATTTCATTAGTATAATCATATTATTAACATGTATGTATGTATGTAATTACATACCAAAGATATTTCATCGTTGTATTTATGGAACATCGTTAACAAATGAATGAATGATGTTTAAACAATTTGAGTCTTCTTTGCATACCACACGTCATTTCAAGTTTGATAAGTACTATTTCCAATTCCAGTTGAACTGTCCGTAATTGTTTCTTCTCGCATTTCTTACCTGCAATAAAATATTAATATTAATAATTGTTCTATGTATTTTAATTATTAAATTAATACTCACAGAAGAGAGGAATATTTTTGCAATATTATTTTTTAGATATTTTTAAAGTAGGAAGTCGTTCTCTTTGTATAAACAACTTATTATATTTATTGGAATATATTCAAACGAGTTCAAAAACAGGTTCTCCTCTTGATTACCGACCGGATTTTGTGGTTGTAGACTTTTGCTAATAAGAAAGTACGTATTTTACCAGAAATACTGAGTTATTCTTTGCATCGAATCTAATAATATTACCAATGTAATATTGTTGATCCTGGAAATATAATATTTGAATTATAACTCTCATTATTTTCACCTGTACTTGATAAGTTTAATTGATTGTATGCAGTTAAAACGATAAATATGAAACACGGAGTTGTTTTAGTACCGGTTCAATTATTTTTCAATGTCATCGTCATACGTAAGACGACATCACAGATCATTGCATTTACCAAACGTCCTTCGCTCAATACGAGACTTATTTTTATTATAACGCGTAATGATGTTATCAAGAAACGATCTAACATTGCAATTATGCACTTTTTTTATTTTTCTTATTCGAGAACAAATTAATAATCTATGAAAAAATTTTGATAACATCGTATCATAAAATATTAGATGATTAAGTAAGAAATGTCCGATTTCGAACTGAAAGTAATCAGTGTAATCAGATGTTGCATGCTGCTCAATGACTTAATATATTTAAATTACAGATCTTGTTAATTACCATTGTAATTTATAATAATTCTCAAAAAGATTCGTCTAAAAATATATTTTTCTCTAGTTTTTTTTAACTTTACGGATTATTGACCTAAGAGATCGATTTAAAAGATAATTATCACCTTAGTCACGGCAGTATCCGCGATCGAAGGCGATGACTCAGAAATTGGTTAGTACTGGGAATACCCTGCTACTGGTGGATCAACTTTTATTTTTAATATTTTTTTGTTCTTGACATTTTTTTTTCTGAAATCGGTAACTTTACGTATTTCTAGCTGTAAACAGAAATATATAATATATGTATGAGGAAAAAGGAAAAAGATGAACGATAAAATGACATGTTTAGTGAGATAAGATAATTTGTTCAATTTTTGAGAAATCTTTTCCTACAATTTTGAATTGCAACATTCAAGTACATTCCTTATTAGGTTGGTCAATAATTAGTTTCGACATTAATTAATAATTTATATAAAAATAAATAACACAAAAGTTTTTTTTTATCAATAATTCTAACATTACTTATTGGTCAACCCGATAGATTATCTTCTGATAGAACTAATCCATCTTGGAGATAAACTCTGAGAAAAACACGAAGTTTTTTATTGATGATTAATAAAGTAAATAGAGAGAGAGAGAGAGAGAGAGATAAATAGTAGTACTGTAAAGAGTGTACTTTATGATCTTCTTCTATATGCTTACAATAAATTATCAAAGTTAACGATTTTATTATTGCATTTGATAAGAAAATTAAAGAAACAGAGACTATTATTCGTTGGTAGATTTAGTGTATTATACACATACATATGTACGTACGAGGGAGAAAATTCTTGCGTGGGTAACACGGTAAAGTGCAATTTATAAAGTAGACAATAAGATTATCGTTGGGAGTATAAATGCGTCACAAAATATTGCTAAGCATGTGAAAGAATGTTTTTTAAAACGTTAAGAGTTATCTTACGTATCTCTTTTTCTACCTCAGGTATTATTTTTGTTTTATTTTTCCTTCGTTATAAAATATATGACTGACTTTTCAAAAGAATATGTGTGTGAATTGCGGTAGAGTAGCATTTACGAGGAAAGAAAAAGACTATAAAATATTATCGATATTTAAGAGATCTTTGAAATAGTTGAGTATGTTTAATAGATTAATGCGTGTGACGAATATGTGATTTATCCAATGAAGAATAAAAAAGTTAAAATGACCAGACAATAATTTTTACCTATCTAACACGTTATTTAATATATAAATACATAAATAAATTTACACTTAATTATTTCTAACATTTTGTTATCTTTCTAGACTTCATTAAGAATTGCTCAACAAATAAATTCGATGTCATCGTACGAAGAATTTCTCAAATTTATCAATGTGCCTCCAGAAAAAAAAATTCTAATAGCTGGTAAGCATCTGATTTAATTAATTAAGTAATTAATTATTATAACAATGATTTAATGTAGAACTTTTTTTTACTTTTTTTTTTACGATACCAAAATTAAAAAAGGAAATTTGCTTTGCTATGTATTTGGTGCTGAATGTGGAGTTTATTACAAATTAAAAAAAAGAGAAGGTAAATATTTTTAATTACGAATAAAATACACACACGTGTATCCAAACGTTATCAGTAAAAATATGAGATCATTCTATAAATTATTGCCATGTGATATCTCTTCTAAATATCTTATTCGATATTTCTAATCGTTCTAAGATATAAAAAGAAAGCGAGAAAAGACACTTTCAAGATTTTTAATTAGGCTTGCAATTTTACATTTTGAAAAATAAAATCATCCGAAGAAAAAGTAATTGATTTAAAAAATGAATCATATGAATTTTTAGCACACCCTATATTTTATCGTAGTCTACTCGCTTGGTTCGTACCAAACGTATCTTCTTGCTTGTGCTCACTCTAATGGTCTTGATCTCATTGGTGCCATTTCCTCTTCCAATTTTATTCTATTGATGCTCTTCTCTCTTTGTACGTTCTAAAGCTTCAAAAGATTGCACAAATCACCTTCATTTTAACACATACATGTATACGTACTGTATGTATCATAATCTTTCTTCTTTAGAAAACTTTATTCAAATTTATACTTCATTTGTCCTTCTTCTGTACGTCTTTTCGATTTCAAAAGATCTCGTTTTCTAATTGAGTCATATGCATACAAATTAATATTAAAGATGTCTAATTTTAAACTAGACGTTCTTCTTTTTTTTAATCTGTGATTTCCAAGAAGATATGGGAAAGTGGCTTGCGAAATCACATTCGATATATATGAAAAAGTGAATCATTAAATGGATTATTACCTGTTCCAACGGTTTCTCTTCATAATCGATGCTGGCGATCGGTTTTAAGTGTTCGTCAATGATATTGCTTGGAAATATTTATCAGCCATATTATCTGCCACCTGAAAATAAAATATTTAGTCGGTATATATTCAGTAAACAGAAATACTTAAAAATTATTCACGAATTATTATTTATTCTGAAAAAAATATTCATAAAATATACTGACGAAATAAATAATAGAAATAATTATTTAAAAGAGGTCAAATTTTAATTACAGAAATTTGATTTTTAATTAGGTAGAACCGGAGGTAGCGAAGAAAAATCAAACGCGGAACGACCAAAGCCAGCTGGCTGTATGCCGGAAAATCAAACAATATCTTTGAGACCAGAAAATAAATTTTCGACATTTTATTATCCTTCTTGTACGAGAGTCAAAAGATGCGGTGGATGTTGTGGACATTATCTACTCAGTTGTCAACCAATTGAAACTGAAACTCGAAATTTTGAGGTGAGTCTTTTGATCGATCCAATATAAATTAATTATTTTCTGTTTAATACTTCATTTTTAATAATTCATGTTTCTTTTTTAATATGAAAGGTAATAGTTTCGGAACTCAATTCAGATTTACAAGTGACATATAGGAATAGAGAAATTATCCCGGTGGAGGAACACACGAAATGCAAATGTGACTGCAAAATTAAGGCAGAGGTAATCGTCGAGATTTAATTGTATTCCGCATACGAACAATTTCCATTTTTTTGTAGATCTTTAAATAGCTAACATGCGACTTAAAAATGACTATATTCTTTTTGCTTAATTGATAAACTTCTTTTATTTTATATTCTATCCTGATATCAAATCACAGTGTCGAACGAAAGCATGCTGTAATAAAAAAGTTAATACCAATGCGTTTGATTAATGCTTAGCTTGTTATATTTTAAATACATTTTATTATTTAAATAAACATTATATTATTATATATAATTCTTAGCATTGCAACGAGAAGCAATCCTACAGAAGGGACGAATGTAGATGCGTTTGTGTAAATATCGACGAAGAAAACAAATGCAAGGCAAATGGAGGTGTTAAAATCTGGGACAGTGAAACCTGTACGTGTGCTTGCAGAGAGAGCGAAATATGTTCGACAGGCTTTTATTTCGACAACAATACGTGCAGGTGTGAAAAACAAAAATAAAAGGAAACTGCTAAACGGAAAAATTCTACACTATTAAACGTCTATTCTTCTCTCTATCATTATCTTGTAAGCTCTCAAATGCACGAAATGTACTTATTTCATATTTATTTTATATCCTTTTCTTTGGTAAAACTTTTAATTACACTTAATAACTTTGATCCTGGATTATATAGAAGAATCATAATTCTGAGCAACAATCAAAAAGTTTTATAGCTGTCGTTCGTTGTTTATTAAACATTTACTGATAACAAAAGTTTATTAAATAAAATGCATTCATTTGACTTCATGAGTGTTTAATTGAATGTATCTTATAATTAGTATGTAAATTTATTTATGTATAGTAAATTGAATAATGTATCCCTGCTTAGAAGAAAGATACAACCTCTCCAATCTCTAACATAAATCTGTAAATATCTTTTATCCTTCTCATGTATCCCACAATCTACTATTTATTTATATTTGCGTCCTACAGAACGTGTTTTTTTGTAGTTTTTTTCTCGTCGATTTAGCTCTTGTTAGCCTCGTTAACCGGTAACATTTTTGAAAAAATAATTATATATATATATAATTAATTATATGCATAAATAAATGAGTGATAATAGATAAATTACAAAACGGTTGTAAAAAGTTGCATAAAATTTACCGAGTATCGTTTGCTTATAATTCTGTAATAAACGATGAGCGACGTCTAAAAACTCTTGATTTTTATTAAGGACGATTGCCTTGACATTATACTTTCATGTCAAAACCATTAAGATTATTTAGCATAATCAATAGTTGTAATTCAATACATTTTGTCTTTTTTTTATCTTTTTTATCTCTCAGCACTGAATATGTATTTCTTTCCTCTAAGCTTTCTGTATTCATCATCTTTTTCTAAAAATTATTTAACCACTAATCTTACTGTTATATTTAATACTAATATTATCGATTTAATTTCATGCCATTTATTTACATTATTTTTAATATATGTTTAACATTTATTTTCTTATTAACAATTACTTATGATTAACATAAAGTTATTAATATCTTATCAGCTGAATAATTTTCTAATAGAAATAATATTTATTCAAGGTGTCGACAAGTTCCAATATTATCAAAGTTTGGTGATATATCTAGAAAGACCGGATACAGGTTCGGACAAACTGAAAGGCCTGAAAGCGTACCACCTGTGATAGTAACTTTGGATGCGTCAGATCCAAGACGCAAGCATAAAGATGATCCAGAATATAAATGAAAATTAGATTAATTGAACTTGGCAAAACGATCAATGATAGACAGCTCCTTTTTACCTAGTAACGCTTATATTTATGAGACTTTCATACTCATATTATTTAGTTAATTAGATCGCTACCATGCCGCAAACAAGAGATTTCAACCACAGCCCAGAACTTATTTTTCACATTGCTTACAGTCATAAATGTATGACACTAGGCTCTTAATGCTAAATGGTGTGTCACAGATAGATATGTGATACAGGTAGCGGACGTGTTAAGCTATAAAATTTCACATTTAGTATTTAAATAAGCATTAAGTATTACCTATTTAATTATTGTTATTTGGCTTGATATGCTGCATTTTGACATATCATAGAACTTTGTGATATAGTTACAAATGTAGATACTATTGTATAAATCTTATTCATATTATTTTTTATCTTTATTGCCTAGATGTATATAAAATATATTCCAAATATAATTAAATATAAATAAATATTTGAATTATACATACATACAAAAATAAATATCATTTGAAATTAATATAGTGGAAAGAATATCCTATATCTTAAAATTACAAAATTTAAACTATCAAAATACTAGAATATACTTCATCACAGAATGCATTAATTCCGGTATACATATAGTCATCTAACTAAACCTTATCTTCAGATGTCTCTAATGCTTTCGACAGACGCTCTCTTAATTTTTCTTCAAAATTTGTAATTGTCATTGTTTCTTTACAGATTCTTTCTTTTCGTTCCTTTTCAATCTTTGCTACGTATAATGCCAATGCTTCGTTGACTTTTAAAAACTTGATATGATTTTTCTGGATGGATTCCATAGACTTAGTTATAGATTCTAGAATAATAAAAGTATTAAAAGCAAGTTAATCATTTAGAATAAATAATACACAACCTTTAAAACAACAAACAATAATTTCATTAGTACGTTCCTTGTTTTCAAAGTTGTCATTGAAATATTACAATTATTCATAACCTATCATTTGGACCAAATAAATATATTCCAAATAATTGCATAATCTTGCTATTGAAGATCATTTTCATTTTAATGATTTATATATTAAAGACAATAAATAACAGTTATTAAAGTTTAGAATGGAGCTTGTAATACATACCAATGGAATATGCAATTTCGTCTAATATTCGTTCATCCGAGTCTTTAAAATGTTTGTTTATTTGTTCTATTATATTATCCTTTCTATAATCTATATTCGAATATTTGTGTTTTATCGGCTCCATAATGAAAATCTAAATATTTTTAAGAACGCACAGAGAACTAGAACGAACAAAACTGTTATGCAAAATGGACATCTATTTCCCGCTAATTTTACTGACTACCTAATCAAGTACATATTTATAAAAAACCAACCGTAATAACTATTCAATTATTTTTAACGTAATAATTCGTGTATAATTTTCTTTAATATACAATGAAGAAGGAGATAACAATATAAATTAATTTTAAATAATCATTATATATACGATAAAATATGGAGAGCATGAATTTAGTATTTGCTCTTTTGAATTTGATAGTATATTCGCTGTGGCGCGAATATATAAAACAATTATTTTTATTTGAATTTAATTATGTTATTACTGGTGAAACTTATTGCAATTTTATATATTTATATACAAAAATATGTATAATATGAATGAGTAATATTATTTTATAATCTAATTATTGATAAATATAATGTGTTAAATAAAAAAAGAATCTTTAAAAACTAGTTCGTTCTACCATCTATTGAAAAAAAAAGAAACTTTCTTTCTATTTTCTTCTTATATTATTGGTAGATGGCGTAGCATGATATTTTTTTGTGAATTTTAAACGAATTTATAACATAATAAAATGTAATTTAATCCAAACAAAAAATATAAATTGTTCAATTATAAATTAAACAAATTTGACCTAGTATAAAAAAACATACTACTTAACATATTTACGTGTTAACCACATGCTCATTAACCTGACAAAAGCAATAAATTTCAAGTGTAATTTGATAAGTATAATAAGAGTCATATATAAATGATTCATATTGTTGCTAGCGTAAGCTGAATTAGAAATATTTCTGACATATAATTGACTCACGTTGGAGATTCGAAAATAATAAGAGCGCGAAGATTGAACATATCGAAACCATGTAAACGGATGTTACATCGTTACGTGTCGTTTGCAATTGCACACGTACACGTGTAACACATAAGTATGTACATGTATATTTACATACGTACAAGATATATGCTCCGATAATACGAAAGAGTTAACATACGATATTATAACGATGATGAACGAACTTCAAAAGGGTGTAATTATCGTCAAGGTTCAAGGAAAGAAGTTAGCCCGTTTTATTCGAGACAAGGATCGATATGTGTTTATATTTATCGTTCAAGAAGATTCCTTCTTTAGCGATATCTCATATATAGTATATACTTTCGGAAAACGTGATCTAGATAATGTCTTTTCGATACAACACGTCTAGATGATTTATTTTTATTTTTATATTATATATGCTCCGTTTCAATCATTCCGAGAAAATCATTATTGATACACTCGGTTAATCTTCCTGAAAGGCAACAATTATTAAATCGAACATTCTATTATCTTTCTTTAATACATATCTATACTTATGCATTTTCTGTTCTTGATGATACGAATCTAATGATCATTGATTAGATTTATACTTTCTATTGTTGTTTTTATCAAAATATTAGGCATTCGTAATTTTTTGAAGTTAAAATGAACAATTGTATCTCGAAAAACAATAGAGATATCGATTGATCGATACTGCAATTCACGAGATGCACGTATACGTGATTCAAAGGTGACTGTGATGTAAAGAGGATAAAAAAAGAGGAAAGGGAAAGAGAGAGAGAGAGAAAAAAAAGAGATAGAAGCAACAAACAGTAGCTGGTCGAGACGCCGATTCACGGCGCCATTTTTTTGCGCCACCCGTTATAATTGCTGGGGCCTTGTCACTTTTGCCGTAGCTCGAGCCGCATGGCTTCCCCTACATGCACTGAGGTATCTTGTTTCTAGGTCGCCCTGTGCCTTCTGTCGGCTATCTCAAAGACATTAATTAAGATTAAAAGACGACAAAAAGAGCAAAAAAAAAGAAAGAGAGAAGAAATCAAAATGGCTGACGTGCTTCAACGTTCTCTCTTTTTTCATGACGTAGTAGGTCAAAACATGAACTAAATTCTTTTTTTTCTAGAAAAAAAAATGTAAAAAACTTGTAATATTATAAATAAATTAGTATGATCAGGAGATACGTTTTATTACGTATTTTTAAGTCAACGTGTATATATAAATTTAGCAATCATTTGGTAAAGGGTTTGGTCTATAATGATACATATAACGTTCCGTAAATAATGTCTCCTTATGTACACGTCGAGTTGATTTGCCCCACTAACCTAATTTTCTTATCAATTTTTCATATTTAGCTAGCAACGACAAGCAATAAGGATTCCTCGTAAACGTTGTCGATGTATTTATCGATAATGGTAAGGATAACGTTAATGTAAAAAACAAATACAATTGTCGCGCGTTGAAAGTAATGAGCGAATGTGTGAAGGCGGGAAATTTAAAAATTCCAAGAAGGTCGAGCATGAGAAGGGAAGAAAAAAAAAGCATAACTCGCCTACATATTTTACGCCACTTTCTTGCGTGTACGCACGCGTCCATATCTTTCTCTCTCTTTCACACTCTTGTACATTTCAAGGTCTTCGCGAGAAGGTCCATGCAACAGCAAAAGGAGTAGCAGCAAGAGCAGCAGCAGGAGCAGGAGCGGCAGCTCGTACGAGTTCGAACGGTCGTAACACGGTAGCCAACACGGTGGTGGGTTTAAATCATATTAAAGCACGTCCAGGACGCGCGAACCGTAAGCCTGGATTACGGGGCTACAGGCGGTTTCAACCTTCCAACATCGGACCCACAATATAAGCCCAACGTATTTCTATAACGCTGTAATTCGATCGTCTTAGAAAACCAAAGCGAGGAAGAAGAATAGATGGCAAGGGGAAAGAGAGAACCAGAGATCGGAAGCTACGCGTGTGTCGAAGATTTACATATATATATACACATATATGTATGAATATAATACATATTAGAAATTTAATATTTCTTTTCCTTGTTAATTTTAAAAGATAGATGCTATTATTCATCGAATCTGAAGCGTGTATCTTTTAATTAATTATTATTAGTAATTAATTGAAGTTAATTTGACTAGGTCAGTAACGCCATCTTGGAATTAACGATGTATCGATGATTAATCGATTATTTCAATAATTTTTAAACTGTTTGAAATTCAAAGGTGTAATTAAATAGTTTATATATTATTATACATATTATATATGTATGTATATATAGAACACACATAAGAGATAAAGCGATCTCGTGGAAAGTTACGAAGCAACGTGGGCAGTACGACGGTAGAAAATGGCGTGGGTCGTGACGGGTCCAGGTGGAACGTGTTTATACAAGATAGGACTCGATAAAGCATCGTCGATGCTAGCAAGAAGAATACCGAAAGAACGAAAGCGAAAAGATTTATATTTTTCTCTTTTTCTTTCTAGTTTTGTTGAAGTAAATATTAATTCCATATTTTCGCATGGTTTCTTAAAATTCAACATAGCGTCTTGAGATAATTTAAATAGATTTTTGCAAATGGGAACTTAAATATTTTATTTCACGATATTTTTAAAGAAAAAGAATATTTTTCAAGACATCGAAGAGAATAATCGAGTACAAAGCTTGCGTTAGAGGTATTGAGCACGATTTTATTCCACCTACGCGGAGTTAGGGAGCTATTTACATGAGAAAGATAGAGATAGAATGATAGCGTGAGAGAGATAGATTATTCGTCGACGTCGACACGCGTGTCGCATTAAACGCTATCGTTTTAATCCTCGTTATAATTTATCGGTCTTCTTTTAACAATGTCACGAATATGGCTTATGCATTTTTTATTTGAATATTATTGTTGGAAGTAGCTTGAATATTTTAATTCGTGTACATACATGGTTCTAATTTTGAAAAACTTATTCCCTCTATCTCACACTTTTTATATTTTCCTCTTTCTTCTATCAACCATGCAGAGTATTATTATCATTAGTTATAAAGAGTGCAAAGAAATGCAAGAACAACCGTATGGTTACCTTCAGTACGTTGTGCGGACGTAAAGGATCATTCGTAATGACTGAAAATGTGAACGTAAGTCCGCGTAGTTAGGTTTTTCCTTCCTTACATTTCTTTCATTTCAACCCGTGATTCCTTCTACGAGCCTTGATATAATTTACCAGCGGGAAGACTTTTTATACATTAGGACTTTTTCGACTTCTTTATACTGCGAAAAGAATTTTCATATATTATCTACGTGCATGTACACATATTCATATTTGTAATACATGTAATAAAAGAAGAGAGACAAAGTAAAAAAAAATGTATAAAAAAGAATGGTGTAAGCGAAGAGGCAAAGAGAAATGACTATCCAATAGTAAGAAAGAAAATAAAAAAGATGAAGAAGAAAAAGAAGGAAGAAGAAGCAAGAGCCGCAGAGTCGCTCACAAAGCGCTCTGTGTTTACGAACTATCCGTGGCTCGTACGCACTAGTTGTAAATTACCACGTGTCCAAAGCGTAATGCTCGCTTTTACTATTCCACTTTAGACCTGGTAAGCTTCGTGTGTCGCATTCACCCTTGATAAAACGCGTACGCTTAACTACCTATATATATATATATACGTACTTATATACGTACTTATATACGTACTTATATACATGCATAATACATACATTCAACTGTACACACATATTTATATATATATATATATATGTATGTACAAAGGAGGTAAGGTTGGAAGGAAGGATACATGAGCGAAGCAAAACGTTTAACTACCATAAAGCCGAGCCACGGTAAATCGGAAACAAGACTGTATAAAGGAGAAACGCGAGTAAGAAGTAGAGAAAATTGTAGGCACCTAGGCTTCCAAGGAGGAACGCTGGAACGCGCTCTAAGAGTTTATAAAATAATCGGCGAATCCGATGGTTTGAGCGTATATAACGTGGGCGGTTGTAATGAGGAAGATTTCTGAAAAGAGAGAAAGAAATATTTTCATTATAAAGTGCTGACACTCGAATTGTTTTTTTTAAATTTGCCGCGCATGTCATCGCTGTTTTAGTCAAATCAACAACTCGCAGATTATTTAAATAGTTGTTGATTTGACTTTATCAAAGTAATGTTAATATGGGCGCCAAATTTAAAAAAAGTACAAAGCTATATGCATTTATATGAGTTATAAAATCAAAGTATTTTAATATTAGGTATTTTTGTTTAAATTCTAATTTAATTTATCAAATACGAGTTCTAACGACGATTGCAAATGCAATTCCCTGAAACTTTCTCTGAAACAAAACTTGACATTCAAGTTGAGTATCAACCCTCCAACACAGAGAATCTCCTCTCCCCTTTAGCCATAGTAAAACAACGTGATATGAATTTTGTATAATCTTTTCTCCCATAAACCGTCTCGTATGTGTATACTTTCCTATATGATCGTGAATTATGGAAAGAAAATGCAACGACGTGCTAGGCAAATGAATTGAAATCTCCCGATCGTTTTCTTCACTCGAACCCCTCTTTACCATACCCATTACATAGTTAAGTAAATCTCGCGGCTTGAAATTCCGCTAAATATTACGTGAGAGAACAGTGATAATAATAAAGACGTGACGTTAATGAACTCCAAGTTAAACTTTTACCAGGGGTAATGTTTTTATTTATGGAAATCAGAATTTAAAATGGTCTGCCTGCCTGTCTGTCTTTCTATTTGTCTGTCTGTCCCCCTCAACATTCTTCTCTTTGTTATCTCTATCTTTTTTTTTCTTTCTTCATTTTCTCCAAGTCCTGTTATCTTTGAATAGATAAGAGGGTAGACACCGCTTACAACTTCATTGATTATTGTCTTGTAACCTGTAAAGGATAGAGCACTTATAATGAATAGAAATGTTTCCCGGGAATTTTGATTAGATTATTTAAACTACCAGATTAAAATAGTGTATAAATATACAGGAAGATATTTTGCAAGAAAAGGAAAATGTGCAAGAAATCAAAGTTAAATGCAAGGTGATAAATACAAAACCATAAATATGTATACCACAGTGATACCACAAACCCCTTCCCCCATGGCTGTGATATTTCTTCTCTTTCTTTCTGAAGAAAGCAATAAGAAGGATGTTTGAGAGGAAACGAAAAGAAGGTAGAGGGCAAAAAGGAGTAACAATTTACGAGTCCCCTGAATTTACGATTTGGCGGGTGGAGAGAAAGGAAATAAAGAAAGGATGAAATAAAAAGCAAAAGAAAGAAACAAAGAGAAAGAAAGAGAGAGACGGACAGACGGACAAAAAGAAGTAAAAAGGAGAAAGAAAGAAGAAAAGAGTCTAGTGGTGAAACGAGGTGGTTAACTCGTACTCGAGAATCGCTTGGTAACTTCCAAGACTCCGTGTCGAGTACTCAAAGAGTAAACTCGAGAGCAAGAGAGAGAAGGATAGAAAGAATACATGATGATAACCACGTGGAGTCAGAGTGAAGCCGTAAATGGTAACGCGAGAGGAAGATGGGACCAGCAAGCAAGCAAAAGGGGGTAGAAAACTAGGTGAGTGTGCGAAATCTTCTCTTTCTCTTTCTTTCTTTAGAGATCATTCGATCGCAAATTTATAAGATTAAACCGGTTCCCTTAGTTCTCCTCTTCGATGCTCACGATCTTACTTGGGTTACTACACACCAACGTAGCCAAAGTAAATTTAACAACTGTGTGCCAACGTTTTTATCTCTGTCTGTCTGTCTGTTTGTCTACCTGCCTGCCTGTGTATATTTGACACAACGTAACAAACAATATCGTGGATAAAATAATATCGTTTAGATGTCTCTCGTGTTAAAGATGACTCGACAAAGGTAATACTATTTGGAAGTAACAATACTCGTTTTCGCATGGGAATTAGTCATTATTTTCAATCGTATAATATTAAATTATTTATTCTTTCTTTCTCAAGGTAAATAAAAATTCATTCAAGATCATATTTAAAACAGTATCGAATGAATCCTAATTTATACAAAAACGAACGCGTTCTCAAAAACGTGCTTATAAACTGAATGTTTCTGATAAGTTTAGAGAATGAAAAAGAGAGAACCTTTCTCGGGGAACAACCTTTTTCTGTCAACGTCAAATCGAAGGAAAAAAAAAGAAAAAATAAAATAAAATAAAAGACAAGTTAAAATAGAAAAAGAAAAGGGGAACCGAGGAGAATGATCCAAGAGATCGAGACTTTCGTGAATCCGGATCCGTGGGTCGAATCCGATCCAGCATCTCGCGTGTCGAGACACGCTTCGCTCAACTGTGTTCCTTCCCTCTTCCCTGTCCCTCTTACTTGTCCCTCTTCCTCTCCTCCTTCTCATTCTCTCTGTCTCTCTCTGTCTCTGTCTCTCTCTCTTTCTCTCTCTCTCTTTTGTGTATTCTTTCACGGTCCCTCCAGTCCCTCTTGAAGAGTTTCTATCTCTTTCTTTCTTCCTCACTCGTGTGTTAAGTCCACCATCTCGCTCTTTCTCATTCTGGATTGACCAGTTGTTCCTTTTGTTTTTCACTAACATGAGTGAGCAAGCGAAAGAGAGAAAAAGAGACAGGGAAAGAAAAACAGAGAAGGAGAAAGAGAGAAAGAGAGAGAAAAAAAAGAGAAAGAAACGAACTGGATGGGTGTACGAGAGAGGAACTGAAGAGAGAACATCTCTTGAAGAGGACCGTATTTTCTCTCTTTTACTTCTCAAAGAATAAGAGAGAAAGAGAAAGAGAATGCGAGGAGCAACAAGAGCAACCGTGACGCCGTACAAAGAGAGCAACGGATCTAAGAAAGAAAAAGGAGGAAAAAAACGGGCCTTCGGGGCAAACGGAAAAGGATAGGTCGTTGGTTTGGTTGAGAGGGCAGAAGAGAAAAGAGTGAGAGAGAAAAAGAAGGAGAGACATGTATATATACATAATATATATATAGGTATAGTAAAAGAAGAAGGAGAAGAAGAAGTAGAGGAAGAAATAGAAGGAGAAGGAGAAGAAGAAGACTCCAGGGATGTAAGGTGCAAACCTTCGTGCCTTATGTCGACTGACACGGATTTGATGATCAAGAAACTAGTTCTCATAATATTTGACTATCTAGAAATTAGTCCTGTTAGATCATTCATTATTTTTTCCTAAACATTTTGTAATTTTTCATCTGTCCTCGGTTCTTAATAAAATGAGAGTTCTGATCTTACAATTTTATCCCCAGAAAGTTTATAAAATTTTCAATTTTCTCGCTCATCTTCTTGGTGGATCATTTTATTCTTCTTCTTCTTTTTCTTCTTCATATTCTTTTTTTGTTCTTAATGCAAACGTATCGAAGAAGCACCGGCTCGCATCTTCATGTTACTCTGTTGTCGAGAACGAGTTTGACTTGAAGTTCGATCGAAGACGAGGGACGCACAGCACTAGCAAGAAGCAGATACATACACCGATCGGACCTAAAGAAAAGGAACGACCCATATAATTGATCTCGCTCAAGCAACGAGATACGAAGTGTTAAACTTATTTCGTTGCTCTTATCCGATCGAAACTTTGGCCTACTTTTTCTTTTTGTTTTGTATTATTTTTTTTCTTCTCATAGTTGTTATAGCATGTTTTTGTTTTTACAATTGTTATATTAATTCAAACAATTTCTTGAAATGAAATAAATCCAGCCAAGATCCTTCTCCGTTTCTGTAAAAATGTTATTACACGTTAGTTATGCATTAATATAATTTTTGTAGAAGATTATAATAAAATGTATTTTATTTTGATTTTATTAGATAGAAAAAATGAGCTACGTTTCTCTTTTTTTTCCCACGTACACGCATACGTAAGCAATTTCACTCGCAGAAGATATTTTTCTACTCTTCATAGAGGTAATTACGTTAATCCGTAAACGGGAAAATAGTTGCCGTGCGCTATCGAATGCATCGCCAGGAATATATGACGCGATCAAAGGTCGGCATGCAAATTACGGTCGGTTAAGGCGAGTTGCCGCATTACGGTAATTACCGGTTTTGTTAAGTACAGAAATAAAAGATCAAAGAGAGATACGTTATAGTCCTATCGCTTTGTAACAGATAAATTGGTATGGAATAATTGGAAAGAAAAAGTTTTTCCCTTTTTTTTTTTATCAACCCACAGATAGTACACTGATTTAGGATCCTTTGATTTCATTTTGATTCTTTTCCTTTCGCTAATAAATTCACGAATTTATATTGTAGATCTTTAAGTAGAAATTATTTCATGTTCAATAATTCAATAATTGTTAAATGAATGAGATTGAAAGCGATCATTCGAAGATACTGAAAGAAAATATTTAGTTAGACAAATCTTTGACAACTTACATCAATTAATTTTGTTTTCTTAGAACATTAAGTGCTTGATTGATCGATAACGAGAATAAAATCGATGTTTCATTTTCTTCACGGGGATGCGTAGAGGCATATAAAAAGAGGAGATCTCGTGTAGCAAAGAAAACGTAAAGCCGGCTGTAACGACGGATGTGGTTGTGGCACGTCTTCCATTTCTTCTCTGTTTCTCTCTTTTTCTTTCTTTCTTTTGAGAGATATGTAACTTGCACGTTCATAACCGCAGTGCTTCAATGACTTCCGTAATTTGACTCGTCACCTGCCTGTCGTTCGACTTAAATTCATTCGATGTGAGAGGAACAGAGAGAAGCCAACGAAAAGTAGAGCTAAGTGTAACGGATCTTCACGAACGTTAGACGTTTAACAGTTAAAACGGTAACATTTCAAGTCATCTTCATTTCCATGAGACGTGTTTGGTATCTGTAATTCAAATATACATTTTTTAGTTTAAAAATACTGTTTTATTTTAATTAAGAATATGTTGTATTGTTTAATCAAATGTATTTTGGTTTCCACGACTAATTTTATATTCATAAATAAAAAAACTATATATGCCAGCTTTGTATTATTCGTAAATAATTCATATCATTTATATAAAGAACCACCTTATAATCGTTATCGATAATACGTGACGATAAATCCTCGCTGGTATATAGAGAGGGAGAAGTATCAAGATGAGTCTTGGAATACAACTGGCCTGGGATGACTTTGTGATTCTCTAGTAGGAGGTGACGCGGTCAGGACGACTTCGGTAATGGGAGGTAGAGATTAGCCATTTTACGAATCCTTCTTTTTTTCTCTTGTGTAAGATAGAAACATACAAAATAAATTTTGATAATTTATCATATTAACGACTATATCGTTCTAAAAATATTGAAAAAAATATATATTAGGTCCACTATCCTAACTCGTTGACCATCAATGAACTTAGAATTCATTGACCGTGCACTTATACACGAACACTCTATCTCTTTCGAGATAATGTCTATGCATAATCAAACAATTTAAAATGTTCCAGTCTGTTAATCAATCAAATTATCTCACTAATATCAATAAAAAAATCCATCTACAAAAAGAAACATCTGCAAACAATAAAATTGTGAAGAAACAAATTACTTTTGCCTACCTAAATAAATTTTCTCAGTATTACCAAACATCAATCTTTGTTACGTATAATTTATCTACTTAAAATATATGTAAACTAAAGAAATATGTAAAATTTCTCTCTGTCAGTTGGTCGGTCCGTCCCTGTTTTACAGCAAAAATGGTGAAGAAGAGTGTGAGGAGTAGAAGAAGGAAGAAGAAGAGAAGGAGGAGGAGGACGGTTGATGAGGAAAGAAGAGGATGAGAAAAAAAGGCAGAACTGGCAAAAGGGGCAAAACCGCTCTCTCCCTTTCCTCCTTCCCTTTTCCTCTCGCCGCGCCATTTCTTTTTCCAGTTTGCTCATCTCTCTCTCTTTTTCTCTTCGAACTCCTCCTCTTTTTCTTCCCTCCTCCCTCGCCTTCCCATCACAAGTCTCATGGTGTAGTAATGGTACAGTATGGTAAGACGTAGTACGATGCAACGTGTGTGCATCGACTTTCGCCGCTTACGTGCACGTGTGGCTACTCCAAAGCGTCGTTTCTTCTTTAAAGAAGATGAGCAGAAGGAGGAGGAAGATGAGAATGGCGTAGTGTTGAAGAAAGCAAGCTGATAACCACTCGATGTCAAGGTCCTTTTGATGCAACACTCTTCTTTTATACGCATTTCTTATCTTCTTCATCTAATTTATGAAAAAGAACTTTTCTCGACATTTTTTGCCTGTTCATAACAAAATAAAAGAAAATAATTATTATGTGTTATACAAAAAATTATTCCAGACATATCATATGAATCTGTAATAGTTTAAATTGGTACGGTATTATTTTTAAAGTTAAAAAAAAAAGTACCAATCTCTCTAATGAATCTTCGGTAAATATTGAAGTAAAAAAGAAGAAAAAAGAAGCATTAGAGAAGTCTAAGAATGTAACTTTACAAATCTTCCCGGATCTCTTTTTGCTTCTTCTACTGGTTACTGTTTAGAGCAACAAGAGATAGAAAGAGAAAGAGAGAAAGAGAGAGAGGAGACAAAAAGGAATAAAAGAAGAAGGAGAGTAGAGGGAGAGATGCGGAACCGGAGAGAAAGTGAACCGGAGAAGAAGAAATAGAGAGTAAAGAAAAGGGAGAGTAAGAGCAACAGCAACCGGTGTGTACTGCTGACCACTGCCTCGCAAGATTCAGAAAAGAAGAGCAGAACGAGACACCTCCGGGAAAATGGAAGCAAAACAGGAAGGAGGAAGAACAGGAAGAGGGGGAGGAAAAGGGAGAAGATAATCAAATAGAGACGCACACGAATGGCGAATATAAACATAGTGAACAACGACTTTACCTTCAGGCTTCTTTCTTCTTTCCAACTTCAAAGAAAAAGAATATATAGTAGCTTCTATATCCTTGTATTTCAATCGTTATATATATATATGCACCATAATATCCTTTATTCAGTAACTTTATTACATCCTTCCCATATTGTTTTTTTCCTTATTCTTCTTCCCTCTTGCAACAATCTCTTGGCCTACGATTTCAAGAAACCAGATATTCAAAGTGCTTTCTTTACGAAGTAAGTAAGTACATTACTGATTGTGAGTCTTGTTTGTTATTTGTAGGTAATATCGAAGACTATTACTTATCCTTATTATTATTATTATTCGAGGAAATAGATGTAATTTAAGTGTCTTCTTGAATGAGATTGTTAATCATCAAGAGAGATGATTGCTCTGAAAATTACTGATCCTACTCGGATTCTTTTCAGCGTTATCACATTAATCAAGATCTGATTATCATTTTATAATATTAATTAATCTATTTATTATATCTTCGTCATTTTTCACCAATATCTTAGTGGTACCTTGATATCTGAAGAATAAATAAAAAAATAATATAATTCAATAAATGGTTTAATTAATTTCTAAACAAAAGTATAAAGGTGTAGCAGGCAGATTGAAAGCTTACGAAGAGAGTATCTCCGGTAGGCAAGAAGAAATTCAGGGAGCTCAAATTATTAAAGCACATCCTCTTCTTTTCTTCAAGGGGAGGTAAAAGGTAGAGCGAGGGACAATAAAAGAAAAGAAAGAGAAAGAGAGAGAGAGAAAGGGTGACCGGTGCTAATACGAAAAATGGTAATCGACGTCAACGTCGGAGATCGGAACTGTTGATTTAAATTGCCTAATTGTAAGTTCCCTTCTCTCGGGGTGAGCTCTCTTGGCAGAAGAGATCGGTAGTCCTGTTGCTGCTGTGGCTTGGCTTCGTGCCTGCCGGTAGCCGTTGCACGTAATAGCGTTCGAAACGGTGAGAAAGGGGAGGAGGATGAGGAAAAGAAAGAGAAGAAAGAGTAGAAGGAGGAGTTGAAGGAGGAAGAGGATGAGTTACGTTGAAGAAATAAAAAGTACAAGAGGAAGGAGAAGAAGAAGAAAAAGGAACAGAGAAAAGAGAAGATATTACGAGAGAAAGAAAAAGAGAGATAGAAAGAGGACAAGCTTGGCTGTTAAAAGAGGACAGGTTTGCAGAAGTCTCCAGGAGGTACCAAGGAGGAGGATATCAGAAGAGGAGAGATTAAAATCGTCGAATCTTGCGATGCCCTCCTCTTTACTGAACAACCCCCCACTGATCCTGAAATCATTCTTTCCTTCCCCCACATCTTCTTTTCTTCGTTCTTCTCTCACACTGACAGTAAAACTTCTTCTACGAAGAGAAAAAAGGAGTATATGGATACAATGTAAACTTGTGTATGTTAGGTTGTAATTAACTCGACTCTCTCTCTTCTTCTTGACTTGCTACGTAGCATATACCTACGTTACAACGGATGGAAATGATGATTTGTTATCGAGTCTTCATCGTCTTTCTTACTTTTTATAATTCCTTACCTTGGCAGACGAACGATAGTCTGAAAGAAATAAAAGAGTCGATTAGAATCTTAGATGGTTACTTTTTTAATATTATTTTTTCTTAAATCGTTGTAAAAAGTATAGACGACGACAAATCATGCATTTACGTATTTTGTTAAAAGAGATAAAAAACAAGATCGACGATCCGAAACATTAACCTACATTTGTTTATTCAACTATATTAAAAAATCAATTTATACACCCTATAATACCAATACTTTCGACTTTGTCATGAATGATAAATAAAAAACGACTTACTATGTATAATTTCCCATTAAGCGTACGGAAAGGTTAAAGTATCTTAATACATAGCAGCATAAGACCTTTAGCCAGGTCTCAACATCGTTTCTTCTTACATCCTGCGTTTCAATGGCATTCTCAGCAGTAGTAATACAATGTATATACTTTGTAAAGAGGAGGAAGAAAGGAGAAGAGAAGGACGTTAGGTTAAAAATCCTCTCGTATGGAGTCTTGATTTGACGTAATCGCCTTTACTTTAAGTTGAGTAGCCAACATACTACCAACCAACCAGCCAAGACACACCTTGTAATATACTTGCAGAATGCATCTCTTCCCTGTCTTCTTATCCGTCTACTTTTATCCTTTTCTTCTTCTTCATCGTGTTTTCTTTCTCACTTACCTAGAAACCCTGTATATTATAGGATTCTCATCGCGTTACTTTTTAAAGATTCTTGTTTACTTACTTTTTTCTTATTCATCGTTTCCCGAGCAAACAGAACACCTACGTTAACTGGTATTATTTTTTACATAAAGATCAATGGAATTCATTCGATTCGCGATTAGATCGATTCTCCTTCTTCTTTTTTCGGTTGTTTTTCTTGCCATTCACATTCTTGGTAATTTTGTTTGAAAGATATTCACGCACAAGCCAAAGGCCTCCTTTATATTCTAGATCTGTGGCCTTGCTCGAAAAGAATTCGGCTGTGTTGCGTAACGTTGTGTTCGATCTAACATTCCGAGAGCGTTAGTGAAATGCGTTTTCTAAAAGTACAAAAATATTTATCTATTAATTCTCAAATATTCAGATTTTAATTCAGTTAATATTTCTTCATATAATAAGAAGTACTATAACAAATTTTATCTAATTATTATTTAAAATAAAAGAGCAGAAAAAGAAACAACCCGAAACTTTTCAACAAAAGCATTCAATTCGGCTGGTCTTGAAAGGATTTAGTTTTGTCGCTAAGCATTTAAAGTGGACACTTTATTACACGGACGAATATTCGAGGGGTGGTAAGAAAAAGAGAGAGAAAGAGAGATCCTTGGCGTTTCACAGTTGTGATTTACACGTCGTAAAGGGTACGAGCAAGACTCCTCGTGAGCGTGTTAATACGCGTGCTTTCAAGAATGCTTGCGACCACTTTTCTCGCGTATGCGTGTCGGTTATGTCGTAGACGAGTAGTATAAGTATGTATAGCAGTATAGTGACGTCACTAATGCAGGCTTTTACAAGAAGGTCAGAAAGATCATATGGTCGCACGAACGAGGGAAATAGAGAAACATAGTGTTAAAGAAGCTTTTAGAAATGTCATGCAATTCTTTGCTCACATCTGAAATACTAACAATAAGTTTGGACTCACATATCTACAGGGTGAGTTAATAATTACTTTCATTTAAAGTACGCGTGATTTTATATTTGCTACTAGTAAAAAATATATTTTAAATAAAATGTTATAGGTTTAATAAACGCGGATAAGGTGATTGAAATATATTATAAGTTAGTGTTTAAATAATTTTGGAATATATTATAAAAAGGATTTTTTTGTTGGAATACTGAGTTACTGTTGACTCACCCTATATATTATGTTTATGTATATATGTTGACGGATATATGTGGATAATAAAACGTTCACAGTCTCGAGTTTTGCTTCTTGAAAAGGCTAAATTATGTGCTAACATAAATACAGGATTAAATATAATTTTCTGGAGAGAGAAGAGCGTTATAAGGAAAGAAGTCATTTTTTTAAAAGAGGATTTACACTCTCTCCTTCTGGATAAACTTATTTTTTTTTATTAAACTTTGTCATCCGATTGTTTCAACATTTCTCTTTCCTCTTTCCTTTTCTTAAAAATTACGGAGGAGTCGCATTGAAAAATTTCTCGAGCACGAGGCCGTGGCGATTCAATTAACTGCGGGTTAATAATGGTCACGGTGAGAGAAGGAATCCTGACGTCTCTTCGAGATGAGGAGGACGCTCTCGAGAAATAAAGGATCCGAAAGGGGATCCAAAGAAGAATAAGAATAAGAATAAGAGGAATAAGAAGAATAAGAAAAAGAAGAGGAGGGATTCTCTCCCTCGCACATCCCGCTCGAACCATGTACGAGAGATTTATTGGCGTACGGATTTGCATTTTAAATATGCGAAGTGGTGTGCTGGATGTTAAGCTGCCTCAAAAGAATATTCACCCTCTTCGACCTCGTCGCCATTATCTTCCCTCTTTCTCGCTCTCACCCTTTTATCTCCTCTCTTTCTTATTATTTCTTTTTTTCTTCTTCTTAAGGGTGCATGGGTGTACTGGTGCAAGATTGCAAAGATTTCAGATTATAACAATAAATGGTCTTAATTATACCTTCATAATAACATATTATCTTCTTTTTTATCTTGAAGGGTACAAGTTATATCAGAAAATCCTTTTTTTATTATGTTCCTATATATCCTATATATTTTATTTTGTTATTGATTATCCTAATCATTTGGTTAGGCCAGCAGTAATTCAGAATACTAATTAGCATTTGAAAATATGCCCTCGTATGTTTAATAAATCTGTTTGATCTACCGAGTAAAACACGTCGTTGCGTAATCAATCAGCTTCCACCTGTACATACAAAACACACAGAAATATATACATGTATTTAATTATTCAGAATTATTTTCAATTCCATTTCTTGTTCTATCGCTTAGAATTTCACATTAAAAAATACCTTTTCTTTCTATTTTTTTTCTATTTAATTTCGATGATTTCAGGTATATCATAACGTGTTGTCTTGGAAGCAAAAGCGGTAGCGAAAAATGGTAGAGACGAGAAGGTAGGTATATTTTTCAACTGGACGGACGTCACTGATAAATTTACGCCAAAGTATTTTGAAGGGTTATTCCAAGCGTGCGCGCGCGAGTCTACAAAAGCGGCACTGAAACCGGACGGCTGCCGGTCTTGTTCCATTAACGCCGTTTGGCACTGGATCAGAAATCATGAAGAAAATAATCCTTTCTGACCATCTCTTCTCCCTCTTTCTTTCTTTCTTTCTTTTTCATTTTAAGTTTATAAATTTCATGCAATCCGGACCAAAAACTGACCTAAAAATGAATATATAATTTTAATGTATAGGTCATTGAACGAAATTACAATGGAACAAAAGTATCTTGAATAAAAATTGACTAAATATAAAATTCAAATAACAAAATGAAGAAGGATTATTTGTAGATTATTTTGAGATCTCATTCATTATTCATTCACTAATCCATATATCCATTCATTCATTTATTATTCATCCACCCATCTATCCATCCATCCATCCATCCATCCATCCATCTATACATAAATATATCCATACATTTTCGTTTGACGGGTATTTGAAGCGACCTTAAATCCGTTTCGAAAGGATGCCAACGAAATCACGCGGATTGGTCGCCGGACGTTTTGTCGTCGGACCGTGACAGCGGCTTAAGATGGGAGTCGAGAAATGGGGACGAACAAAGGCTTCGAGTAAAGAGTGGAACAGAGAAAGAGAGAGAAAGAACAAGAACGAGAGGAAGATGCAACCTCTCGTTCAAACTTAAAAGAGAAAGAGAGACGGATTCAAACTTAAAAGAAGAAGAGAAGAAGAAGAGAAGAAGAAGAAGAAGAAGAAGAAGAAAAGAGACTGAAATCTTCGGACGCGAGAGCTGACAAAATAAAGGAGGTGAAAGAAGACGAAAGAAAACAAGCGAGCCCAACAGAGCACAGAGAAGAGAAGAAAGAAAGAAAGAAAGAGAGAAGGTGGAGTGCGAACGCGAGAGTTAGTTTTAATATTCCTACGGCGTGGCTCTGCACCTTCTTCTTCGACTTCTTCTTCGTGCATCGCCATCACGTTCCTCCCCTTTACTTCTCCCTCCTCGCCCCCTCTCCTTTTACTCCTACTCCTCCTTCCACCGACTTCTTCATTCTCGCCAGTTCTCTCTCGACGTCTTCTTCTTCTTCTTCTTGTACTTCTTGTCTTTTTCTTTTTCTTTTTCTTCATCTGTCCACCCTCTTTCTCTTATTCCTTTTTTTTCTTTTTTTTCGTCATCTTTTTCTTCTTCTTGTTTTTATTCTTTTTTTCTTTTTGTGCTTTCTAGTCGAAAGCCGTACGACGAGGGGAAGGAAGAGGGACGGGTACTGATGATGGTGCTGGTGCTGGACCAAAAGAGGAAGACACTCTTTCAACATGGAACGAGAAAATCAATTTAGTCCACACGCCATCACCGCCGATTGATTCCGCAACGCGTGATTCGAATAAATCGATTATTGTCTGTGTGGATCTACTTGGTTGTGTCGTATAAATTAATGTCAAACGTTCCTCTCTTTTTCTATTTTTTCTTCTTCTGTTCTCCTCTCCCTCTTGGATTCTCATATCTATAAAAATGATTCATTTATTAGTAAGAGATTCGTCGACAGTTTTACTTCTTAAAAATTATTAAACAGAATGTACAGTTACTTTACACAATTTATTTCTAATTAATTAAAGCGTTGTGTGTGTTGTTATTAAGACATAGCCTTTGTTTGGAATAGAAGCGTGTCAGAAAAATGTTTGGAAGCTAGTAGATTAGATCGATTGTAATTGCAAGAAGAAGAGACGTAATCGGATTCCCTTAGCAACAGTGTCGTCGTCGAAGGTAAAGCTAGAAGTCGGTGCCCCGGCGTGTGTACTCGCGGTGTCGGATAACGAGACGACGCTGCGATAGCAACGATCTCTGGGTGAATCTAGCCACGCTCAAGCCTCCGGCTTCTTGCCCGACCAACAACCATGGGGGCATCGACTTTTTCGTGTCACGCGACACTACCGAGTTTCCTCTTCCTCGCCTAATTCTTGTTTCTTTTTTACCTACAAACATCTTACATTAATATCACATTAATAATAAACAGTCTACAATATATATATATATATATATATATTTATGAAATTAATTGACATTAATTAATATTTTCTATTGGCCCAAAATTGTCGCATTTTAATGTAAAAAAAGAAGTTATTTTAACAAATACAAAAACATGCATATAGATACTATTTATTAAATCATAAGTGTAAGAATAATCAATTCAAAAGCTAATTAATGTACTAAGGATATAAATAAAATTGAAAGGAAGTGTGGCTGCTAATACAAAAGGGAAAGTTTATAGAAAGAGTATATCGTTTCTGGGCGATAATGCTAGGATGTTAGCAAAGCAGTAACTACTACCTTGCTGTTAGTTTCAGAATTAAGTTAGCGGTTGAATCGACATGGCAATTCGTTCCTATCGCTAGCCTCGATCGACGTTGTTTTCGCCCAAATGATAAATGCGCTGCGCTATTAAAATGGCCTTGGCTGCAGAAGTAGCGTTCGTATAAAGAGGAGGAGGAGGAAGAGGAGGACGACGACGGCGACGAAGAAGAGAAGGGAGAGGATGAGAGGATGAGAGGTCGCTTTTCTCTCTTTCTCCCCCTCTCTCTCTCTCTCTCTCTCTTTCTCTTTCTCTTTCTCTCTTTCTTTCGATCGTGACTAAAAATGGCGATGCAGGTCGAGCCTCTTGCCGAGGGCGGATCGAGATCGAAGCCCGCGGTAAGATCGGCCGCAGCTGCGTCAGCGTTTTCACGGTCGTCCGGATCGTCCGTCGATGATACTGCACCAGCCAAAGATGATATTTCGACTTTTTAAACGCAATTGTACATATCATAGATTCCTACACTTTTTGCTGTTTTATAGAAATGATTTTTTTTCGAGGCTCGATCCATGTTGAAATACTTATGTCTCATATGTGTATGTGAATATTTCTTTCTGTTTTATAAAACAAATGAATGATTCAAAGAAGGAAACTTAATTGCAATCGCAATTTTGCAAATGAAATTTGATCTACGCTAGCATTCAATTAAATTTCAATTGAAGTCAATGAATTTAATTTCACTTGGGATTGATGTTAAACGTTGAAATAGAAACGCCTTGAATCTGGTTAACAGTACTCTTTCGACATTGACAAAAGTTGTAAGAATATTCATCAGTAATTTCACGAATTTATGAGATAGATAGAGAGAAGAGTGGTGACGTATATTTCAATGAAAACAACGCCATCCAACATCATCACCACCACCACACAACACCATATCACGTAGTCTTCCTTCTCTCAGAAGATTTAAAGCGATCCTCGTTAATCACAGCCAAGCTTCTCGATAAACTTCACGATTATCGTGATTGCCGGTGCAAGCAAGTCGAGAGTCCAACCGAACCCAGAGAGAAGCTGTTGGCCCCAGGCTGATGTACGTGCGTTTAATGCATACGCTAAGAAAGCAAGCGCAAGAGGAGCTAGGCTCCAGAGAGTATGTACTCGCCACAGGTGCAACGAGTCCTGATGCATTATCAAGTTGTTCGCTTCGAAATTTTCGCAACCCTCCTTCTTTCCTATCCTTTTTTTCACTTTTTAGTTATCTTTCTTCTTTTCCAATCTTCTTTGTTTAACTCATCATTTTAATTTTACCTAAAGCAGAAAAAAGTAAACGTTAGCAATTAATGATCCTGTTGAATATTATAAGTTCATGATTAAAACAAATATATTGAGACCTAGAGTGTTGTATTAATGATTTGTACACGAATAAAACTTTAAAAGAAACAGATGATCTAGTGATCATGTTCGCTCGTCTCATTCGAAGATCGTAATTTACAATCAGAGTCAGGACCATGAACGAGAGACTTATAATTGCGCTAAATAACCGGAAAGTTCCTTTCTCACACTGTCGCAAAAGAAAAATAAATGAAGAGCGAGAGAGACAGATCCCTTTATTACGATATATGGTTTTCCATGATTCATTACTACCATACAAGACTATGCTCGTCTTGCTATCATATAAGAATATGCTATTTCTTCTTCTTTTGTCTTTACTTGCCATTGATCTTATTGTTAGTTAAAAATGTATTCGCGAATTTAAATTTTAAGATGAACTCTATTTTTAGAATTATTAAAAATCGATTAAATTACATGATAAATAAATCATTAATGTAAAACCCTAAGTTAAGAGATAAAAGAAGATTTTATGTACACAAAAGTTGGCCACCCCTGTTCTATAGAATGCCCGGCTTGATTATTATTTTGTATTAAAAATGTTGAGCTTGTTAAATTAAGTATTTTTGGAGTACTTTGTGCAATAAAAATGTGGACAATATTTATTAGCCGATTGAGAATATGTATGAAGATAAAAAAAAAGAGGAAAAAATATAATATGAAATAAATGTGCCAATGGAGTATAAAAAATTGTCAAAAGCCGTTGGAGTTGAAAGGGACCGTGTCTCTTTAGAGGCGTGGCGAAGAACCATTTACAGGTAATAAAGAGTAAAGTACAGGACACATGTTGAGCACGAGATTGCTCCTATATACTAACCCGTTCTCTTTCTATCCTTTTTCCTTCTCTTTTTCTTAATCGCGCGAATATTCGTTCGCGAAGCTCAGTTCCACAATTTCTTGTGCGAGTTCCAGTACTTTGTACCGGAGCGTTTTCTCTCTCTTCGGATTTATCCTGTTTCTCAGAAAGAGAGAAAGAGAAAGGAGCTTCTCTCCACGCTACTTTAACACCAACGTTTCCACGCGACGCTGAAGCAATTTCTGCAGCAAAGTCATTGCCTGGCAATTACAGTTTCTTATTCCTCACCTCGTGTATCTCTTTCTCTAGGCTGTCTCTCTTCTTTGATATCGCCTCATCTTCTTCTATCTTCTATCCTTTATCTTCTCTTCTTTTCTCTTTTCACACGATATTATCTTTCCTCTTTTTGTGTCTTTAAAAGGATTAAATGGATGTGAGCCTTGAAAATCTTTTTTTTTTCGTTAAGAAGTTCATTACCTGTACATAAGATTTGTTATTTGTATTATTAAGTGTGAACTTGTGTTATACGTTAGCAATACTTTCTTCTATAATCACTATTATTAATCATTCTCAAAAATGTAGCAGAAGACTTAAGAAAATAATTAATTCTTACGATAAATCACAAATTCATAACAAGTAAGAAATGTAAATAAAATAACAAAGTATATACTTAACTTTAAAACCGCAATTGAGCTAACAGTTCTATTAAATTAAACGACGAGCCACAAGGTTCTTCAAAATAATATTCCAAGAAAACGTTATAAACCTTCAAGATCATTTTCATAGAATTCCTAAGAAGAGGGAACCCTTTGTTTCACCGTTTAAGGGTTAAGCACCATTAGAAGATGCATGTTTTGTGCTACGTCGTATTTCAAAGAGAAGAAGAAGAAGAAGAAGAAGAAGAAAAAGTAGAAGAAAAAGAAGAAGAAGTAGAAGTAGAGGGGAGCTGCACGAAGAGATGCAGGTCATTTTTCGATCATTGACCTTTAAGAGGGTAGCACGCTTCAAAAGGAAAGTTTTTCGTCGAGCTACCGTCATACAAAGTGTCTTACATGACGACTGATTATATTTTGTCCATGTCCAAATGTCCTTTCTTATAGTCTGAAAGAAAAATAAATTAAATTTATTAGCTTGCTTCCTGAAATTATACAAAAAATTTAACACTATTAACATGAGATTATTATGGGTTAAAAATTTCTAGATGACAATAAAATTGAATTATTCTTTTTTGCAACTTTTTTTCGACACTTTGTAAATGAATTATTATTATTATATCAAAGAGCATATCTGTTCGATTTTGTTCTTCTTAACAATTCATCAATGTAGAACTGTTGTAATAATATATTTCTATTACTTTCAACACTATAGTATATTAAATGCTGTGTTGCAAGAAGAAGATATATCCAGGAAAAAGTTCTTGGCGGTGGTCTTCCCACAATGTTGAACAACTACGGAGGGAGGACAAGACTTTTCCTAGCTCAACCGAACTCCTCTTCGATTTACGACTCGGACATAGAAACCATGATGGAAATTCTTTAAGAGGTTTCCTTGTTGCTATGTGAGAGACTGGGTTGCTTTACTCGATCCGGTTTCTAAATTCCCATGCTGGAATCATATAACAGTTTAAAGTAGCAATAGTTGTAATAGTTTTAAGTAGATATTACTGTAACAGTTTAACAAAGATTATAATATAAAAATATACAAAATATATATATATGTATATATATATATATATATAAATATATATTTAAAAAGAATTAATAAATTATGTAAGACTATAAAAAACAATCTGTTCTGCATAAAGGTACGTTCACCATAAAACAATCATAACTGAGTAAAAACTGAAGAACCGAGTTTTTCTCGAACAGTCATAAATTCGTAAAAGATTTAGTCTCGCTCCAGGGTGGAACCTTTACGATCGATCATTTTCGTAAAGTCAAAAGACATCTAAAAAAGAATTTAAAAAAAAGGGAAAGAAATACAAAAAGAGAGAGAGAGAGAGAGAGAGAGAGAGAGAGAGAGAGAGAGTAGCAGCAAGTAGAGAAGAGAAACGATCCGGTGACTAGCGAGGCGAATCGAAAGAACGAAGACACACACATACAGTGTGAAAAAGAAAGATAAAGAGAGGGGCCTTGGACCAAAATTACTTCGTGGAATGCAATCTCCTAACCTCGCGCAACTCTCGGAAGAAGAAACTACAATTGACCAGAGAGCATGCCCTGGTATGAAGAAGAAACACCAGCAGTAGCAGCAGCAACAACAACAGACGTAAGAACAAGAAAAATAAAAAGAAAAACAGTCTTGAGATTTCAACGTGTATCTATATCTTTAAACTGACCAATCTCTTTCTATCTCTGTCTTTCTCTTTAACGTTAATAAAGGCCAACTCGAGGTACGTAAAACCAACGAAGAAAAATACCGTGTTCGTTTCCTTTCTCATGCTCTATACTATGGCCTTTTGTCTTTATTTTTATTACCAAAGATTTCCGAACCGTCAATACCTTTCTTTAATTTTTTAATCTTTTTTTCAAGAAGGCCTCTCCTCTTTTTCCAGGTGTATTGTTGCTACCTCCTGATAATAATAATTTCGTTCGGGGTCTTCTCTTCTGTGAGAAAGCAATTTTTACTTTGACCTCGTATTTCGTTTTGTTCTTTTATTTATTTCTTTTTTAATACTTTTTATATCTTCTTTTTATATTTTGTTGAGTCATACAATTAATTACCTATGTTACGATATTACTTTTATTTTATACCATTTATTTTATTTTTTATTTTTAGAGAAGCTTTTTGCTTGATGTCTCTCTCTCTCTCTCTCTCTCTCTCTCTGTCTTTTTCAAAGAGCCTACTGATACTCAAGAGCGCGTGTCTCAGAGCCCCACATTTAATTCAACAAAAATCCTGGCGTGATATAAGCAGTGAAAGTTGTCCGCGTATCCTCACCCAGTCGGTCGTTTACTATTTTGTATGATAGATACACGCATACATGTAGTACATATGAATCAGTCTAGATATTATATAAAATGATATTATATAAAAAGATATTATATAAAATGAGAAATTATATAAAAAGAATGCATTAGTGTATTAAAATAATTGTTAATTAATCGTTGCAAGTGTCTATTGTTGTTTAAAAGCTTCGAATATATAATCTATGTAACGTCCCCTTCGAAATCCACCGTTGAACTGAGTCATTGTCCACTATACAATTACTTTTATTAAAAGTTGTTTATATGCCCTTCCAAACATTGCGCATGTGTGTAAAGGGAATGATTAATCTAATCAATAAAATTTCAGATTATAACGTTCTGATTTTAGTATTTTTATCTATTTTATGTAAATAAAAACAAGAGAAGTAGATAAATTTAATAAATAAATAAAAATAAATTTTTTGACATGAATATATATATATATACAAGACTAGTAAGATTATAATAATCACAAGTTAAGTCTATTTAAAAAGAATCTTGAAAATTTGTTCTTTCTATCATTTTTTTTTTATGAATATCAGATGATAAAACAACAACTGGCCAATTCATAACAATATTGGATCGTCTTTCTCTCTTGAACCCTGATCTTTTCATTCTCTAACTCTCTTTCTTATCATAATATTTCTCATAGTGAATAATATCGTTGAAACTCGCGATAACGAAGAGGAAGCGAATCTTCAAATTTACTATATTACCATCTCTCCTAGCGTTTAATTACGTCGCAAGATTCCTTCCCTATCTCCGTCTCGCTCGCACATTCTCATTTGCGATTAGATTTTGGCGGAAAATATTTATACAGCGAACTAGCGAGTAGAGCCAACCTCGCGCTATATAAATTGATAACCAAGAATGTGATAATGGCAACGCACACACGCACGAGATTAAGTCTTATCGTGTTGACCGTATAGGAGTAGATATACAAATACAATAAGTACCCAACTTGTGTGTCTGATATTTGCAGAGACTCCTTCTTGGTGTACGTGCACATAGATATTTCTATCTTCGATATTATTCATGGATGCGCAGCTTCCTCGTCGTTCAGTGTACGTATTTTGAAATATGAATAATTTATTGAATTCACAACCAGGAACCTAAAATGAACAAGATATTAACAATTTTGCAAATACTTCATCTAACAAAATAAACAACGTTCTTATTACAAATTTCATACGTTTTCTATGACATGAGTATACTTCATGACCGGCCCACGATATGGTAACTAAATTGAAATGATAAAAAAAAGAAAAAGAATATCCATTTAAGTTTGAGTGTATGTACAGCTGTGCGTGGACTTGTTTTAATTAAATTAAAGAATCATTAGCTACAAAGTCGTTTATTAAAGGCAGTTAAAAGAGCCGCAGTAATGGCGAACTCTATCAGATTTTATTTAATTCGCTCGATGGAAGAATATAACTTGTATATATGTATAAGGACCTTCCCTTTATCTTTGCCTGTCTCTCTATCTCTCTCTCTCTCTCTTTCTCTTCAATACATATGTACGTATATACATGCATACATACATATCTATGCACATTGCCAAGGAGGTCTCTACTCTAACGATGCGTGTACCAACGAGGTCGATGACCATCTCGTAAACAGATCGCTTACGCTCAAGGACGCCTGCGTAGTACGCAGTGTGGCTCCTCTTCTTACTTGCATACGCATAATATCGTTTTGTACTAACGATCGGATACAAGGAAATCCTTTGAATTTCCATACATGGCATCACGTTTAGAAAAAAGTGTCAAATGTGTATATATTTTATAAATATGCATCAGATATTTATTGATGATTTTTTTTGTTATTTATCTATATATCTATTTGATAATATCTGCTAGGATATTTTTTCTAAGAAATTATTTCTTTTGATTAAATAAAAAAATAACAAAAATAAATATAAATGCACTTTGCTTTTCTTCCTTAAAAAGAAAAAAAAATAATAACAAATGCAATATAATATTCAATGAACGAACGAAAAGAATCCCAATATCCAAACGAAACTGAATAATCAGACTCATTCAGTCAGTGTAGAAAAAAGCTATGAGAATCGTTGAGAACGCATCTTCGGAATAAATTCGTCTAAACAAAACCTCCGAGAGAAAAAAGAGAAGACGTATTGGTAAGATCAAGCTATGGCTCTTTTAATACCCTTTCTCTCATCCTTCAAATCTCTTTCTGCATACGAGAGAGAAATCGATCGACAGTTTTTCACCGGAGGTTTGCCTCTCTGTACTACCTTTTGGTCCACCGTGATGCGGAGCACGTAGTCATCCCTTTCCCTTCCCCTTGTGCCTCTACCCTTTTCTCTCTTTCCCTCCTGATCCCTTAGTCCTTCCCCGCATCCATTCGCTCTGAATCGCACTCTTTTTATTGGCCTCTTATCTTCGGCCGATGGTGAATCACCAGCAGAGCCCGAATACAACAGCCTCAGGGCAAAGAGGAGCAAGACTCGAAGAAGAAGAAGAGGGGGAGAGAAAAAGGAGGAGGAGGAGGAAGAGAAGAGTGATCCCAGTTTGCGTGTTGTGTTATTGCCGAGAGGTTTGTGTTCGTGAAATGGCCGAGAGGAGAGATACACGAACAGAAGAAAACAGAAGAACTTGAGTGGGGGGAAACGAAAGAGAGAGAGAAAGAAGTATGGACATGGTGTTGACCGGGCTTTGAACCCTGGTCCCTCTGGAGTACTACGCCGTAGTACGGAGCTTGGCCGGATTGGCCAATCCGGTCCTCTTCTTCGGAGCATCGGGTTCACTATCAACCCTACTTTCATCGTTTTCGTTTCTCTTTCCCTTCCTGTATTTCTTATATTCTCAACCCTTCCTCTTCGTACTTTTTAAACTTTGTCTTCTTTTCTTTGCTATATCTGCATAAAAATATGCTATTTAGTCACTATAAATATCATTATGTTTTATATAAATTACACACACACATACATACCATATATCTATGTGCTAAAAGATAAGTGTTCTTGAAATATGAATCAAACGGATTTATAACAGATTTCTAAGTTGGTTCCGTTATCCAGGAAAAGTCCAGTGTACCCCCTGCCAGGTGTATTGATACTGAACAGGTGGTAGCTACTTCTACTTCTAACTGATGTTGCTGATGCTGTTAGAAAAAACTCATTCCTCTCTCTTTCTCTTTACTGAAGATACAAGGAGAGAGAGAGATAGAGAGAGAGATAGAGAAGGAGCGAAAAAAGAATAAAGAGGAACTCCTGAACGCGTCAGTTCGTCCATACCATTTTGCAGACGAGACGAGAACGGCTTCTGGTGTTGAGCTTCCTCGAAGAAGAGTTGGAAGCACGGCCTACTACCAACTCTCTCTCTCTCTCTCTCTCTCTCTCTCTCTCTCTCTCTCTCTCTCTCTCTCTATCCTTTCTTTCTCAGCCTTGCGTTGCCTTGCTGGACTACACGATGGATGATCTTCTCTTTTCTACTTGCTTGCTAATTCTCTTTCTTTCTGTCTTTCTGTTTGTCTCTCTCTCTTTCTTTCTTTATATCTTCGATGGTGGGGAGAAAAACAGAGACAGAAGAGAGTTGAGCAGGGTAAGGAAGGAAGGAAAGGACCGTTGCACTGACCGGGCTTTGAACCCGCTATGTGGTAAACAACAGGTACGTTGCACCCGTGCCGCAATTTGTAAGACTCGACCTGACGAAGATCTCTGCACCGGGAAGTCTTTGCTCCGAAAATACTTAGCAAAAGACTTCCTAACGGCAGTGTACTCTATCCTCTTCCCCTCCCTCTTATCATATCACCCCTTCTCTACTCTATCAAAGCTTTCCCTATACTTTCTTCTTCAACAAACTGTTGATTGGAAACTTGACTTCATTTTCTTCAATCAAAACTTTGTAATGGCCTCTTCAACATCTCTAAAAATCAAAATTTATATGTATTTTAATTTGATTCTACGTGTATAAACAAAATATATTTTTGTTGACAACTTTTGTGATACCTGATGACCAATAAATTGTTTATGAATCCGTTCCAATTGTTGTGGTCTTTTCGTGGGTGGATTTAATAGGAAGACAATAGCGATGATTAATCATCAAAAAAGTTTTTTACTTTGTTTGTTGGATAAGGTTTGGTATTGTTCACCAGGAAATGGGCTATCGGTTTGAAACGGGGCCAAACGGTATCTTCACTCAGGAACGGACGTCATCAACTTCCGGTGTTGTTTAGACGAAGCGCCTAGCACTCTTTCATGACCGATCATGACTCGTCGTTTCGCTTACGAGAGATGGCGTAATACGTTCGTGCAATGAACACTTTCTATCAGGAAGAGAGAGGGAAATGAAACAAAATCTATTTCATATATTTACCTGCAAACTATCTATACTTTTTTTTTTATTATTTTCGCTGAAAAATATCGTCATTCGTAATTAGAAATATTTCCAATTGACTGAGATGATAATAAGTTCATTTTTCAAATGTTTTTTAAAAATTTATCAAGATGTCACCTTTAGATTTTTCCAAGTCAAACAGAAAAATACTTTGCTATTCGAGTGTTCTCCATTACCGACATTTGAAATTTGTTACTCGGTGAACCTTCGGCGCCACTGTCGTTGAATTACCAATAGAAGGCCACCTATACAATTTTTGGCGACTTTTTCAAAATTTCTTACACTTTCTATAATATATCATTTAAAAAATAAAATATATAAAATTTTAAATAGAAAGACACTATTTACCGAACACAAACAACATTTAGAGATTATACTATTTTCAATGTATACCCAATGTATTATCTTTGTCAAAAAAGGAGAAAGAACAATATAGCAGAATTATGCATATCTTCTTCTGTATATTTTACAAATAAAATTCGTGATTTTGCACGTTGTTATTATTAATATTATTATTATTATTGTTGTCACGTTTCTCTTTCCTCCACTTTAGCTTGTCAGACAATAAACACGCAACGCTTGGTAATAATAGTAGTAATAATATAACCGAAAAAGAAGAGAGAATATCGAGAGAGAGATAAAGAGAGAAAGAGATTGCTCATTTTGTTTCATTCTGGTTCGAGGAGGAAGTGGTAAAAAAAATGCATACTGCAATTCAAAGATATATAAGTATAAGGACAATTGTGTTGTCCACTGCGAAACCAGTTCATGGTTCGACTGCTCTCACGGTACCGATCCACTACCGGAATCGAGGTCATTTCCGGCTTACTACTTTGCTTTGGAACGGAGATTGAAGTGCAAAAGAAGAAGACATGATCGATCATCTTGATTTATATTATTTTCTTCTCCCTTCCCCATCAGTTTCTAATTTCTTTTTCTCATTTTACTGTATTATCAGCATCCAGTCAAATAATTTATATCAAAACAAAATTGTATGTATACCATTTTGTAATAATAATTGTCTCTACAATCTATCATTTAAAATTAAAAATTAGTTCTTCGACGTTAGTAAAAACAAAAAAGGTATGTAAGATAAAAGAAGTTTTGTAAATTGACTGGAAAGAAAAAAAAGAAATAAGATGCGCAATACATTTGGAAATCATCAATCAAAATGTCTGTCAGTGAAGTGTCAAACGATGTCTTTTTCTTTCACTTATCGATTCGAAAGAGCAAAAAAAAAAAAGAAAAAAGAAAAGAAATAAGCAAGGTTCTTCGTCTCATTGAATAACGAGTGCGAAATGTGAACGTATCGTCTAAAAATATTGTCGGGGAGGCCCAAGGTGCGCCTAGCAACAGAGATTGCATAGAAGCATGTAACTATAGTGAACGTGCGTGTTGTATACGTACTACATCGTCTACACGGCCGTCGTCGTCGTCGTCATCGTAGTCGCACAAAGAGACCGCGAGAAACCATGAAAATGAAAAGATAAAGAAAGAGAAAAAAAAATAATATGAGGAAAAAAAGAAAAAGAAAAAATATATTACAGAATTAACATTTAAATAAAAATGTAGCAACTTTTTAAAATAGCATAATAGAATTCAAAATAAATGTTTTAAATTGAATACAAGAATGTGTATATATATATATTCGTTCCAATTATTCTATCAATCTATAATTCTTAGATTTTTTCCAATTAAAAAATATCTCCGGATAAATTTAAACGCCTGATTCACGTAGTAAGTCATGTGAGCACTCTTTTAGTCACGTGAACTTACTACAATATTCAAATTTTACCGGTACAGCATTAAGAGATATATTGTGTCGAATAATTTATATAATTCTCATTTTTTTTTTTTTTATTTCAATTAATATTTCAATCTTATTCTTATGTTTTTAATCGAATAATATAGACGGACGCTTCTTAACTTCTTCATCTTCACGGCTTCGCGGTTAACAGGGTAATATTATAAGCCCTTAAATTCGAGTATGAAAAACGAGCGTAGTTTTTCTGTTTGTTTTATTTATAATCCAGACAAGCCGGATACGCTAATTACAAGATGATACGAGGAACGATCGATAATGATATCTTACTGAAATCGGTGAAGGTATATTTTTTTTCTCTTTTTTTTTTTATATCGGTCGAAGACTTCTCTCTTTCCTCTTTCTCTCTCTCTCTCTTTCTTTGTCTGTCTTTTGAAGAAAGATTGCTCTTCTCTACACCACTGTAGTAGGACAATTATCCTCAATCACGTTCCACGATTCGAATCGGATTGGTGTGCAGATGCTGCTGCTGTACTCTGCCTTCCATTTTGAAACCCGATATCCGATGACCGTTAAGAACCACAATAATAATAATAATAATAATAATAATAGTAATAATAATAATAGCAACAACAGTACAAAACGGAAGCAAAGTCAATTTTACTCTTACGTGTGTCGAATGGGAGTTTCGTAAAGGGTCCACAGTAAAAGAACGCACCTGTTTCTGAATTCTCCCAAAGAAGCGCGCATCACCGAGTCTCGAAATCTCACGAAGCACCTGTACACTTTGCTTACTAGTTCTTTTTCTTCATTTTCCTTTTTTTCAAACTGTAAATTTCAACCTCACCTTTTTTCCTGCTCAGATTTGTGCTATTTCTTCGTATTTTTCTGAAAATATTCTGTAACAAGGAACAATGGTAAGGATAAGAACGTGTGTGGAAAGCAAAAGGAATAAATGTAATTAATCAATTAATTAATTAACCTGGAGAAAAACAGGATGGCTAGGATGGAAGGATCAATTATTTCTCCTTTTGTAGTAACATTGGAAATTCCAGCTTTCAAACTTCTTACGTTTAAAATGACCATTCGTTTATATGGGATTTTCTGTAACAAGGAACAATGATAAGGAATAGATTGCAAGAAAAAGATGATAAGTATTGGATTAAAATTGTGAAGAAAAAGAAAATGGTTATGAAATGAAAAGGATAGACCTACTTTGTTTAATTGTATTTTTTTTTTTTGTTTCTTTTTTTTGTTTTCTTTTATAGATAATTTCTTTTTCTTAATAAACAATAGCCGCTGTAGTTTTACTTACTTATGTTAGTTTTCATTTCTTGTTTAGACTCTCTTACGATTACGGTTTATATATAATAATATAATATAATAATTAATACATTTATATATATTTATATATATATTTTATATATATGATATAAATATATATAATGTGTCAGATTTAAACATAATTGATTCTTAAAGATATACCACGAATACCGGTCTAGAAAATAGAGGCTCTTGGATCACTGGGAGTAGTTCTGTTCTTTTTTCTTCACACATTCTCTCTCTCGTTTGCTTTCTTTCTTTTTCATCCCTTATACTTAATACAGATGCTCATGTAATGCTCACACACGTCATATTTATGCACATTTCTGAACACACATACACACTGACACACTGACACACACACACACACACGAAAGAAGATTCTGCGAAAGAAAAAATACATTAAACTAAAATCGAGTATAATTAATCTAATTAAACGATTAAGAAGAAGTACATACTAAGTTATGTTTACTGAGATCACACTAATACATCACAGGGTTACATAGACATAAGACTTTCCACATGCTTTTCATTTGTTATACATATATATTTTTTTTGTTTTGTTTTTTTTTTTAAATTTCAATTTGACCATTTCCATTTTCTTCTACAATGGCAGACTTCTAATTAATCAGAGATTCTAAACACATTTTTAAATACATGGCCAATTAATTCTTGTACGCGTGTGTTAATACGTGCACGTGAGGTGTGAAAAATTAAAACATAAGAATAAAATAACAAAAACAACAGAGGTCTGCCATTCGTCAAATGCATCGATATGGGAGTAAAGAGAAAATATAATCCTTTCGAAATTACAACACTTATGTGTGGCTTGGGGATGATTTACGTAGAATAATTTACGTAAAAATAATATAATAATGTAATAATATTAATAATAATAATAATAATAATAACAAAGATTATTTTACAAATATATATATATATATATATATATATATATATATATGTATGTAAAGCTTCCTGGGAACAGAACTGTACGTCTAAAGTATCGATGACTCATGGTCATTTAAGTGAGAATTGGTCCTAGCTATAAATTTGATTAGAATAGAATTACAAAAATTGATCAATATAAATTGCAACAATAACAAAAAAATCAAGAAAATTAGAAAGAAATGAACACAAACGAGTATAAAATTTAAAAAAAAATAAAGAAATAAACGAAGATAAACTATAGGAAAATTTAAAAAAAAAAATAAGAAAAATAAATTTTCTTGTACGGACGCGCGCAGATAACGTCCATCTTTAAATGCAAAAGAAAGAAAGAAAAAAAAAAAGAAAAGAAGGACACGCAATTTTGATTCGACCTCTTGCCATGGCACTCTCGCGGAAGAAACTTATTTCTTTGTGGATTGTTTAAGTGTGTACGTTTTTGAAAAATACACGCACGTACACGCACACACACGTACATGAACTATAGTAATAACGCAATATGCTTTTCTGATATAATGATCTCTTTATCGGAAACTATACCTTTGTAACCGCAATTCGTATTAACTGTTTCTTTTTCTTTTTATCAGTTATAATCTCTTTAACAAGTTTTTAGGGGTTGTAAGGGTGGAGGATGGGAATCAAGTTTAGTGAAAAATCAGTAGGAAAGTCGGAGAAAAAAAGATAAATGGACTCTTTTATATACAAATATAATCTTGGATTATAACAGAAGGAAACACTTTCTCTGATATATTTGAAAAAATAAAACAAGAATTTGATAATTATTAATTATTTTTGTTGTTTTCTGATCTAATGAAAACAAAGTCCATTTTATCTTTCTTTCACTTTTTTTTTTTCAGTTAGCTCACAGTTAGCTTCGAAGGTACGAAAGAAAGAAGAACGCGGGGTGTGATTTGGCATCGGCTGTACTTTCATTATTCTTTTTTTTTTTTTTTTCTTTTTAATTATCGTACAGGAGATCAATGCTTAGAGAAAATATAAAAAAAAGGAAAAAAAAAGATATTTAAAAGGGTAACAAAGTACGGCTAAGCCTAAATTACACTACACAGTTAGCAATCATCATTGAGGCTTTGGCTGTTGTGTCTTTGAACGTCACAATTACCCCATACAAAAAAATTAACTTGTTCGCGTTAATTTCGAGTATAATAATTTCAAATCAATCGAAATTAACGCGAAAAGATTTTCTTTTCTTTTTTTCCTTCTGTTCTCTTTTTATTATTATTATTTTTTTCCTTTCTTATTTTCTCTCGTCTCTTTGTTAAGAAGTTTAACCTGGTCACACACGCGTAAAGTTCCACGAACCTTCGAGGAGGTTAAGAAAGGTCATCGAACGTTCGTGGAATGTAGGACGACCAAGAAAGACTTAGAAAAATTCTCAGACCAGCCTAAATTGCCTCTTTCCTTTCTAATACATATACACACGCACGCTCACAAACACATCATACGCACACATATTTTTTATATTTATATTTATATATGTATTTTTATATATATAGAAAAATATATACTACCGACATAGTTATATGCTTATAATTAATACGACGAAAATTCAATGTATTTCTATCTTTCAACTTAAATTTCTATATTTCATTATATATCTAATTCTCCTATAATAATCATAAAACACACGTACGCAGAATTTTGAAATCATACATCCACGAACACAACATACAGTCAAAAAACTCATTTGCATTCATTCATTCATTCATTCATTCATTCATTCATACATTTTTCTTTTTTCATTTACACATAACATACACACAACTCTTAATTTTAATTACAGCATGATCTTTCGTCGTTTATGTCCAAGAAAAGAAAACAAAACAATATGTTGAATATATTACAATAATTAATTTCGACAAAAGAAAAAAAAAGATTTATCCTTTTTTTTCTTCCTTCTAATCCTAAACAAATTTTTCCTTCACCCCATAATCATTCCTTTCAATCTTATCGTCACCGTCATCATTATCATCATCATCATCATCATCATCATTATTATGTGATCTTAAGTATGAATATTAATTATTATCATTTGTTATTACTTACATCGGTGTGATCAACATCCTCGTCATTTCACATATATATATATAAATATATGTACATATATTTATATAAATATGACCGAATCGTAGTTATTAATTTATTTTAACCCTTTTTTTTTTTTGACTATATACATATATATGTATTATATACATATATATATATATTATACGCTCTCGAAGATTCATCAATGTATACGAGAAACGCATATATGCATTTTGTGTAAAGAATGATAAATAAATGAGCAAAACGATTTAGGAAAAAAAAGGGTTAAACCACTTATGCAAGAAAAAGCCCATGTGAATGATACAAAAATATCCGACGACTTCAATGAAATACATACTTCCTTTACTTATTTTAATTTCTTCATATTATTTTTTTTCCATCAAAAGTCGTCGTTTCTCTCTCTATGTATACGTAAATATTAATATTAATATTGTTGTTGTGTCGTTGCTGCTGTTGCTGCTGTTGATATCGTTGATACTATTTTCTAGCTGTCTTATGCACCTACTTAACCGTCATTTTATTTATTCATTCTTATAGAATATCAGAATCGTATGTGAATACTCACGAACGCAAAAATGAAATTAATATTTTTATTATAGGGTAGAAAATAAAATTTTAAAAGATTATTTTTTAAAAAAAGGAGAAAAAAAGAATTATATATTAAGAGAAGAAAAAGTATCTTTTTCTCTCTCTCTCTCTCTCTCGCTCGCTCGCTCGCTCGCTCTCTCTCTCTCTCTCTCTCTCTCTCTCTATATATATATATTTTTATATATATATGTATAAACAAAAACAAAAAAAAAATGAATCGTAATTCTAATCTTTTCGCTGTTCGCATGTATTATTGGTTTTTTTTTATTTTCGTTTATCTCTGTCTCTTTTTGTCTCGTTTTATAGCTGACACGTGGATTCGTGGCGCTTCGATAAAATCTAGTTGAATGGCACAGCCTAAGGACCTCGCCTAATTTCTCTTCTTCACGCTTATTTTTTTTGTTCATGTCCTTTCCTTCATATTCGTCGTTACTTTATATCCTTATCTCTCTTCGCTGTCTTCTTCCATATTTAATTATTAATCTTCTTATTTACTTTCTATTATTTCCCTCTAATTTGATTCTGCTTCTTTCTTTTTTGTTTTTGTTTTGGTTTCTTTTTCTTTTTACAAATGTTAAATTCATTTCCTAAAATTTTGTAGGATGGATTATTAATTTGAGATATGATTTTGTAACCATAGACAACGCGAATTTTGGGCCATCGAAGAAACAGAGAAGAAGAAAAATTTCAGGCCGAGGCTGAAGGAGAATGCCGAAGGCTCTTTAGCTGCGTATTTGTCCTGCATTACGTGCAACCTTTTCCGGTGGTTCTATTACACTCTTCGTGCCACCGTTTAAGCGACGTTTACGGCTCTTCATGTAGTCTGTAATCAAAGAAATCAAAAAAAAAAAAAAAAAAAAAAAAAAAAAAAAAAAAAAAAAAACAAATAATTCATTAGTTTACAATTCATTTACAATTGTTTTCTTATCTTCTAAAAGGTAGGGGTCAAGGGTTCTTATTAAATCAATTACTCGTTAGACTTATAATTATGACTGCAGTTCTACAATCTAACTTCAGAAAAAACAAAAGATACATAAATTAATCTCTAAGTTCAGCAAAGGAAAAAAAAAGTAATTAATTTTTCAAATATCCCATTTCGTTCATTCATCTTCTTCTTTTTTTTCTTTTTCTTTTTGCATTTGAATTATTCTCCTCTGTCTCGAGGTAATTAATTATACAATTAATTAGAAATGAAATGAGATCTTTTTTAAAATGTGTTGAGAAATCACATTGATGAAATATAAAAAAGCAAAGTGAATAAATATATCCCGTGTATGTGTTTTATAGGAATGTACCATATGGACTACATGACGATAACGTTGTAACGAACAACTCGCTACGTCGTCGTCATTGTCGTCTGACGCACAGTTATCTCCAAAGAGTTACAGCGGTTTTTTTTTTATTATTCTCTTTCTCTCTCTCTATTTATCTTCCCCCTTTTTTCTAATTGCTAAAACGCAGCCTCCAAACTTGACCTCCTTGTATCGGCCTATGAACTTAGTCTCCTATGTTAAATGCACGCTGCTACTAATCTTCGTGATTAAAAAAGAAAGAAAGAAAAGAAAAAAAAAAAAGTAACAACACAACAGCAACAAATAAAAAAAAAACAAGCTTTCTAAGAGATAAAAACGAAAGGCAAACAACAAATTTTCTACGTAAAATTTGTATTTTAATATGAACCCATATAGTTACGAAATCGCATAGAAAAATGAATTATTTTCATCGTAAATAATATTTTTTAAACGAAAGACGACGATGGAACGAATCGTTGGAGAGGAAAAAATTTCCTGCAATGAGTCATGCAACATACGCAGTTAACTCATTGCAACCAGAAAGACTATACTCATAAAAGCTTCCACCAACTTTTATCCCCGTTTTTCCCCTCCTCATCCAAGATGGAAGATGAGTTCTCTATTCTTCTAAACAACATTTGGCCAAATTTTCGCAGGAAAAATCGATGCATCTGTTTTTCTATGTGTGCTAACTAGATGAGAACCAACGACCCCATATGGATGCGTGCGTGTATGTGTGCGCGTGTGTGAAAGGTATCGTGCATTTTGCGTTTAGTTTTGTTCCTGACACGTGACAAGAATTATGGCTCCGGTAGGAACGTCAATGGCAGTCGTCGTTCCCGTTTTACTACCCTTTGAAGTTCCCACAGGGTTGTACAGGGTGTTCACACCCTTCTCGAAACCCCTCTCTATGCACGCGTGCCGTTCGTATGTCGATTTTTCTCTTCTCAATCGAAAAAAAAAAAAAAAAGAAAAAGAATTTTTATTTTATTCGCAAAACGATCATTGTTATCGAACACGCGTTGATTTCTTTTTTTTTTGTAAATAGAATACTTTTTGTCATTCATTTTATCATTATTTTTTCTATTGCATAAATAATTTCAATATATTATACATCGTGTGTGTCGTAATTAAATTGATTTCATTTAAATTTAAGAGATGGAACTATTTATAATAATTTTTCTACAGTTATAATGTAATGTATCCTTACAAAAAAAAAAAAAACTTTATGCAAGTAAGACGCTTGTACATTTTTGATGACTAAAAATTGATAAAAGAAAGCAGCGGTTATCAGGAAATTACCGCAATTTTACCGCAACTGAGCGAATATAATTTCAAGAAAAAAAGAAAAAGAGAAAAAAAAAGAAAAGTAAAGAAAAATGGAAAGAAACGAGGAACTTAAAGATGATCATCTAGGAGATAAATCGATTCTATAAAGGCTATCGAACTTCTATTACTAGTTTTCATTTCCTCCTTCTCCCTCCTCTCCTCCCAACATTATTGCAACGATATTTTCCTATCTCTTCTCTTCTTCCACGTTCATTATATAGATTATATATATGTGGTACGTTCACCGGACGTCAAGTAAACAGGATACATGCACGAATTACGTTATTGTGAAGTCCACAATCTTTCCTACCAAGACAACATTTATTGCAAAAAATAGAAAAAAGAAAAAAAAAATAAAACAAATTAAAATCACTAGTATATAGAAATGATTAATAACGAACGCGTTATATAATTTAACGAATCAAATACCTTGCAACAGGATTGTTTTAACGATGAAAATCATTCAAACTAACGTTGAAGTTTCTAATCTCGAATCGATTATCGATTTAGGGGAGTGCATCTAATCGTACGATAATAATAATAATAATAATAATAATAATAATAATAATAATCGTCATCATCGGCACCCGGTGAATCTGATTCATACTTGCCAATTCGAAATCGCAACGTTTCGAGTGAGCATATGCGGGTCGTTTATATATACATATACATATATATATAAAAAAAAAAAGAGAAGGAAAAAGAAGGATGACGAGAAAGAAGGGGGGAAGAGGGGAGCCGAGTGCATCGTTGACGATCTTGATTTAAAATGCCGAGGACGATGACGAGTCTTGTGGGGATCGTGGCATGTTCACCCCCTAGGCTCTGCGTCACGATTGTGAGCACAGCTGATACCCCCATACAGACTGCAAACACATACACGCACACATATACGAATATGTTTATTCACTTACTTACACACAGGTATGCATTCGAAAGAGAAAGGTAATGCAATGGACGGCTGCACACGCCCATCGTTTCGAGAACAAAAGGTGTAGAAAAGACGGAGTACGACGTTCGATAGAAAAGGAAGGAAAATGGAGAGGTTATGGTAACCTACGGGGGTGGCTCAACAACCCCATATGGGTCGCTCGCTCCTCTACAGCTGACCGCTCGGCTCATTAATAAAGTACGTTACGAAAATCGTTCGAGACCCCACTGTGTTGTATAGATGTATTTTTATTTGTATGGGGGTGTACACGTGTATAAAAGAGAAAAAGCAAAGTACGTTACTCTAACCTATGCTCGTTCTACCGTGAACGGATTCGTTACAACGCGATCTAATCGATTAATATCTATCTCGTGGTGTCTTTATAATTATTCACTGAAAATTTATTATTTTTATTTTTGGATTTCATTACCGACCGATTTATGTATCTTTTGTATTTTTTTTCCTTTTCATACTTGAATGATAATTTATTTGTGCTCGAAATTCGTGGGAATGTTCAAATCACGTCTCTAGACAGGGTTGTAGTAATTCTATATATAAAAGTTAAATAAAATATTGCTTTTATCTTTCTTCTTTTTTTTTTTTTATAAATATATAGAATGACACGTTTTGTACGAAGTATTTCTTCTCTACCCTTGCAATTCGTTGACGCGCAGACAAAAATGGCACCGGCATCCCGCGGTGCAACACAAAAATATAAACACAGAGGAGAGAGTTTTCGTTGTCATCGCGTGCATCGAACAACGACAACGACAAGGAGAATGACTACGAAGAGTCATGTCCAGAAATAGTCACGTCGCGTGGGTGGCTTGCACGAACGAACAATAAATAGAGAAATAAACGAAAGAGAATTAGATCATGTGAGATACAACTCGAAAAGGAACAAAATGGTTGTCTTCTCAAAAAAAAAAAAGAGAAAAAGAAATAAGAAAAAAAAAAAGAAATTAAAAATAAATAATACGAGGCGTCGCGAATGATTATTCCTAATTAAACATGCAAATAAAATTGAAATGCAAAAGAAAAATTAGATCGAATGAGTAATTCTCAACAATAGTTAGCGCGTCACCAGACTTCCCGGCAATATTTGTCAACCTTGATACCACGTGCGTGGTTTGCACGTGCGATTAAATACCCTTACAACGCTATTATTTTTCATCTTCCTTTCTTTTTATTTCTTTTTTTTTATTTTTTACAAAAAGAAAAAAAAAATCTATCCTTCAACGAGCTAGCTAGATAACCAGTTGCAACGAGTTCTCGATGTTATCAACACGAGGAGGACGAGTAAATGACCATTTCGAAAGTAACAACGAACTTACGTGGAAGATAAAGCGGGAAATTTAAAAAAAAAAAAAAGAAAAAAAATACGAAAAGAAAAGATTTTTCTATTCTTCGCGAATGATAAGAAATATAATCTTGATTTTCCAGTATATCAAAGTCGTATTACAACGAGAAGATTTTAAATGTTACGATTAGATAGATCCACGGATAAAAAAATAGATATAGATCTAGATTAGATTAAAATTTAATTCCTCTAATAAAATAAGTTGAATATTGTTTCGCGAATATGACAAATAGAATAAGAAAAGGAATAAAAGAGATAACGAAGTATAAAACGATGATCAACTGTTAAACACGAAAAAACCAATGGTATTCCTCCTGTCTTTACAATTATACTAATCAACACGAGCGCGTACGATTTTTATATACATTATTTTTACTATATTTACTATATATTATTAACAGGCGTAAGATTTTAAATGACATTCACTGTATGTACTCTTTCTCTTTCTCTCTCTCTCTTTCTCTTGTTCTCGAACGATGATGCTCACTGCGCTTATCCGTGAAAAAAAAGAAATAAAAACAAAAAAAAAAAGTATTGAACCGATATCTATTTTTAACTTTATCGCATTCGGCCACCGATACACCGCGATGCAGATATATAGGAGGCACGGTCATAATAATCGTTAACTAAACTTTTCCGTCGGTGAAGCAAAAGTTTATTTCTTTCTTTTTTTTATTTTTTTGTTTTTCATTTAATCCGTTTATCCTCGTTCTAAATTATGATTGAAAAAGCAACAATAGAAATATTACGTATACTTTCGACGCGTATATATATGTATAAATCTATATCTGTGTATTGAAAAAGAAAATTATACAAATATATGTATAATATATAACAAATACAGGTAAATGCATAACGCACAAAAAAATATAAAAAAATACAAATGCATAAGTTACGTGTATATCTCGCAATAAATATATATACGTGAACAAAAAATAATGACAAAAAGAAAAAAGCGAGTGCAATTTCTTATTATTACGGACTGTGACTTGCGTAATTACGTAAATTGAGATGACCTTGCCGATCACTGGATTAGATTGACCTAGGCTGCAACATTTTATTGTTATCTTTTTCTAGACGAAAAAATTTATCGAATAAAATATTTATTTCATAAGAGAAAAAAACAAATGATTGTGACCCTTGAAATAAAATGGCGTGAAATCGCAGAACATTTATCTCGCTAAACAAACGATTGACGAAAGTAAAGAATATGGCTGCTGACCACCGAAAAAATGGCGCGTGACTGGTTAATCGTCAACTCCCATCGATTCTAAACGAAATTCTGCGATTCTAGGAAATAAAATGAATAATATTTCATAGAAAATATAAAAAAGGAAAGAAAATATAATTTTTAAATAAATAAAAAGGTATGTAAACGATAGAGAAGTATTGCAAATATATGCGCGAAACATGCAACGATATAAACAAAACTATTTCGCCTTTGAACCTTGCTTTTAATCGTCAAAGATACGCGCGTCATTTCAAAGAGATTAGAGGCGCGAAAATTAGAGGTTTGTTCGTTAAACGTTCATTTTATACACACATATATTCATATCATTTTCTTTCTTTTATATTCTTGTATATTCTTTCTATCATTTTTATAACTCTAATCGAGACATTTCTTTTTCTCTCTTCCTTCATTCTTTCGATAGGTGAATGAATAGATAGATATAAATAGATGGATAGATAAAAGAGAGATAGAAACGTTTTATTCTACGCTCATATAAGCCTTTAAAACAAACGTTTTCCAGCACTGATCGAGGTTACGCAATCGGCACACACACATTTATATAATCAAGAAAGATCTCTAAACGAAACACACACGATTGCGCTACTATCCGAGTTGAAGACATTTTTCTCTCTATCTCTTTCTTCGGAAGAAAAAAAATAAGCGCTTATTTCTTGCTGGAGAGCTAAACGTTAGCCATTCGAAAGCCCTTGACCACTCGAAGCAATTGGGAAAAGCAAAAAAAGTTAGATTTATGGGTGTCTCGACAACACTTTTTTTAAGCAAACGAAAGAATTCATTTTTTTTTTAACGTATTATAATTTAATTTAAGATAAAAACTCGATCCTTTACGTCAACGGAAAGCAACCAAACATTTTCCAAAACTTAAATTAATATACATGTATAACATGAATGACACGTCGCCGATTCGATGCAGTCAAATACAACGAACCTAATCGATTGAAATGTTGTTTCCTCGTTTATATCTCTTTTTATTTCTCATTCAATGGATTTCTTTATTTCTCGATATGAGTCACGTGTTATTTTTTTCTAACAGAAACTCCACGTGGTATACGAAATGAAGTACACAAAAACAAACGACTTTTTGATTAATTACGAATTCGTTGTGTTTACCATCCGACGGATATCTCGTCAATTGTACGATATCAATTAGATAAATCGAGACTTCATTCTTTACTTTATTTTGATATGCACGTGTCAAAATAAAATAACGTAAGCAAAGGGTTATATGTCAGAATGGTGCGCAATATTTGTAGCCAGAAAGATTTGATACATATAGACAAATAAATATGATAAAGGAATAAACTTACGCGTGATGGTGGTGATTTTTCTCGTGCTCATCGGCAAGACAGGCGTGGAAGGTTCAATAGTGGAATATTTCTTTTTCCTGGCACTCTCATAAGTGGTATGATCATCGGAGGAGGTCTCGTTCGGCGTACTTTCGCCAATTTCCGGTACTCTAGATCGTTCTCGTTGGGGTGGTGTCCTTTCGGACTTGGTATTTTCATCGACAACTTCTTCGGTAGTTTCAACATCTTCTTCTGCTCGCTGAGTAATCGTAGTTTTCTTCGACTTTCCATTGGTAATAATAGGTGCTGTTGCTATCGTCGTAGTCGAAGCTGCAACGACAACGACTGCAGTAGCAGTGGTGGCTGCTGGTGTTGTTCCTGTTGCCACCGCTTTCACATTGGTCGTTCCATTCAACGTTCGTTGGGGAGGCGTAGGAAGAAGAGTCGTAGTTTGCTGCTGTTGTACAACAACATTATTATCTTCGTATTTTCTTGGCGTCGAAGGTGCGTGTTTCCTCAAGTATGGCATACTGCGAAGCGCATAAGGCTCCGGTATGATATCCTTCGACGTAACAACCTCCCACTCGTATCTGGAATTAGATTTGGGCATTTCCAAGTGAAAGTCGAATCCCCATCTTTCGGTGTCCAGCAAGGATTGAGCGCGTAACTCGCGTTCGGCCAAGGCACGAGCAGCGGCATGGTCAACAGGACCAAACAGATCCCTTCTAACGCGCGCGAGAGCTGCTGTGCTCGGCACCGTTCGCCCTCCCCCTAAGTTCCGACTCATTTCCGTCATCATCGCCGGATTCAACACTCTTGCGCTCATATTTTTCGTTGTTACTCCTTCTAGAGCGCGCCAACGTCGCTCTCTCTCTCTTTCTTTTTCCTTACTTTTTTTTGTCCAATATATTACAATACTTTTTTTTCAAGCGTTCACTTAAAATAATTCACTGTCCCTCCGCCGCCCGCCGACACGACGTTCGAACAATCCGCGTCGTAATGTCGACGTAATGAAAATTTCTTTTGCCCGGCATAAAAGTCGTCTTTTCTTCTTCGTTCACTCGTTACCGTTCAACTCTTTCTTTCCCACTCGCACCACCGCCCAACAGAGATGATTATCCTTCTCAGAATCGTCGTGTCTCGAAGCGTTGAAATACTCGCGCCGAACAACAACCCGGCAACGCTGCGCGATCCACCGAATTTCGAATAATGGCCGCACGTTCCTCTTACTACCACTCTGCGCTGCTGTTCTTTAACTAACTCTTTCTCTTTCTTTCTCTCTTTCTCTCTCTCTTGAGATCAGAGATCAGCGAGAAGTTAACTGAGAACACACGATGTTATGCATGCAGTAATACGACTCCGATACCTTTCACTTCGAACGATTATATTCCAATCGGATTATTCTCCACGATCCTGTTTTTCCCAGCACATGAGTTTCTCCAAACGAAAATGCTCCAAGAGTCTAAGAGAGAAGCAGAGGGGGAGGCAGTACGCGGCGGGACACGGCGCAACGTTCGAACGCTGTTCGACAATCTGACAACACTGCAAGCGCAAAAGACGGAAGGCTGAAAACAAACTTCGAACGTTCACGAACGAGGACGAAGCCTTCGGCTTTTCTCTTTTTTTATTATATTTTCTCCTTCTTTCCCTTCCTTTTGCGAAAATGTTGATATTCCTATAACAATCTCACTTTCTCTCTCTCACTCTCCGTATTATTTCTATTTTTCTTTCTCTCTCTCACACTTTCCTCGTAACATTTTTCTTCTCACGTTAGAATACTCCCCGTCACAAGGCCCGCAAGAAATTTGATCCGGCAACGTTGTACGCACTTGCGCGCGCGAGACGACGACGACCACGACGACGACGACGGTGGGAGGAGAATGAGGAGAAGATAGAAGGAGGAGGTGGAGGAGGAGGAGAAGGAGGAGAATGACGACGAAGACTGGAACGCGTTGAGGCGCGCGTGCGAATTTCGAACCTGCTCGTCGCGCGCTTTTTGTGTTATTCGTATCTCAGTGACGATGACACACGCGACGACAAGAAAACACTTGCGAGATATTCAAACAAAAGAATAATAATTATCCTTAATCCTTTTTCGAATATGAAATTTCGCTTCGTATATATATATATATATGTTTGTGTATATATAAATTGCACACGGCCCGTAGGTTTCGTCGAACAACTCTCCGATGCGTTTATTAATTTGTCAATAAATTCCCGTCAAAGTTCGATTGATAAACAACGACGATCGACGATCACGATTAACCGTTATGTTTGATCTCTCGATGAAAATTTTGAGAAACGATAACGACAATGATGACGACGACAGGGTAGTAATCATAGAAACACCGAAAGACTTGCGTTTATACAATATTTTCTTTCTATCTGAAACGAGAGAAAATAGTTGTTAGCGGAATACAAGCGAACGATTGATGCGATTCGTTGTCTAATGCTCTTGTTACAAAAAATGTATAACGGAGATGCGCGAAAACGCATTAAACGCGTGTAAAGCGCCTTCTAGCGACTAACTGTGGTTCCTCTTGCTGCAACTGTGCGAGGTCTTCGTCGCGACGACCTCGGCCATTTCCGTCGCTGTCTCGGCCATTCCCGTCACCGTAGCGACCCCCACTATCAATATGCCCGTGGTACTCCCCACTTTTCCCTAGTCATCTCTTTCTCTGCTATGTATTACTCCGCGCAATATACTTTCTCACTCTTTCTCTCTTTCACGAAAGGAATACCGAAAGGAGGGACGCGAAATAACCGTCGTTTGAAAGTCTCGCGCCCTGTTGTATATTCGAGACGAGCGCAACGACGAGCGATCTTTGAAGCAAACTCGATAAATACCATATACATTCGTGTCTCTGTATACGTGTCTGTGTACAGTTATCGAACCTTTCCCTCTCCTACTCAGTCTACCAACCATATACATACACCTTTACTCTTCGCAACAAACACGAGCGAGAATACTCGAACACAGTTTCTCTCTCTTCGTTCAAAGGATTGATCTCACCTATTCTTTTTCTCTATCATCCTTATTCTCTCTCCCTCTTTCTTTTTCTTATCTATATACTTACTGAGATATACCGTATTCTCTCGTCACTTCTTCTCTTTTTCTCCCTTTCTTTCTTCTTTTTCTTCTTGCACGCAAACAAGCACGAAATGACTTACGTATTTGGAAGATCTTCGACTGCGGGGGGTATGTAAAAGAATGAGCAAGAAAGATAGAACAAACTAGTCCTTTCTTTTTATCTCTTTTCTTTGGCCTCTTTTACTCTCCTTGAAGATGCTCGCGTGCTTGCTTCTACACGTTTTCAGATTTGGAACTCGCATTGATTTCTTTGACTTTATTTGACTCCTCGTGCATTTCTAAAGAAATAATAGAAGATCTTAGATGATGATTTTATCTTGATCCACCTATTATTCATGATGAAAATTGATTAGAAATTATTAAAAATTTCACTTTATAATTAGGTTACTTCTCAAACAGGAAAAGCTAATACAAGTAAGAGGCTCATTCATTAAGAGATGATAGAATGCATCCGTTCTATTATTCTATTAAATATTATGAACTCATATATATGTATATTCTTACGTATATATATATATGTATCTATCTTTTATATAGTTTTAATTCCTTACCGCTTTCTTTCTGCGTAATAGTACCACATCAAATTTCGAAGGACACTAATTAAAATACGTTTTAAAATATGTCTTAACTTTTTGACCTGATTAGCCAATTGCAACGCGGAAATAAGTCTATGACTTGATTGGTCCATAAATTATATCGATTTACTGATATAAAATAATAAATTAATTTTGTAAGCAAAATAAGGTAATTTATTCTTTTTGTCATTCTATTCGATAATATTTATTAATTACATCAATATTTACGACATATTAATTATTTCAATTTATTTTTAATATTTTTAATTCTTATATACTGTTACTATAACAAAATAGATCGCATATAATTGGCTAATTATTAAACTACCCGAAATTTGACCAATCACGATCGTCGTTACTCATTTAGCGGTTATTTCTCTTTGGGAAATTCAACGGAACGGATCGTACATCGATGAAGTCGGAAAATTGTAAGTTTTTATTCTATTCTAATCCATTTTCACTTTTTAGTTATAATAATCGATCAATTCAAACAGAAAAGAAAGAAATATTGTAATAATTAAATATAATCCGATGGAATAAAGATCATTAATCGATATTCAATATTTCGTAGATAGGAAGATAGAGAGGCTATGTTTGAACGCACAAATTGACAGGAATCGTCATTCTCATAATTACAGGTAATTAGCAAATATTTTTAACCGATACCTTTTTCCTAATCATCAAATTATTCTTTATAACGCATGTTTTCTAATATGCATTATTTATAGGTGGAAGTTCGTTGGATTTAAAAAATATTCGCCAAAAAAACTCGACATCCTGACATCTTTTGAAAAGTTATAAGGTAATAAGATTTTTTCTAATTTTTAACCTTTTTGTTCAAAATATCGATACATATTTTGCTTCTTAATGATTTTTTATTAATAATCTTTTTATTTATTAATCACCATCGATCGTATTCTGTATTATATTAGATATACATATATGCCTATGCAACTACACATACACACACACAGTATAGACATTCTATACACATATGCATACATATACATATAAATTTACGTTGAATTTATTTATTACTTTAATTATACTATTTTATTTTTACAGATTTGTAAGAATTTTATATTGATTGTATAATTATCTTAACAAAAGCATTCTTTTTTTAAAGTTACATAGGCATAATTAAATGTGAGAATAAAGTCATTTTAATTCTACATTTCATTATTTAATCACTGTGTTAAACTGTTTAAACAAATATGCTTTTATTTGAAAAATTGTTACTGTTAAAAAAACGTTAGAATAAAATAATTTTAATCAAAAATTCTTTAAGGAGAAAACTGGGATATCCTGCAATCTGCAATATGTATATATATATTGCAATTAGGCCTATTCAAATTTGAGATAAACTTAACAATTATTTTGTAATAATTTTAATCGAATAATTGATATATATACGTAAATATATATATTTATTAATTATCTAAATATAATATTAAGAAATAAATAAAAATCTATCTTTAAAAAAG